>NC_058027.1:27110403-27122903 GCF_019176455.1 Solea senegalensis | reverse complement strand
ATACACACAATAACCCCCTTAAAAACACAAAATAGACAGAATAAGCGCCCTATACTGTAAACACAAAGAGCCTGCTAATTTCAGCAAACATATTTGGTGAACCCAAAATAATCTAAAATCAAATTGGACACAATGAACTAGTGACCTGTCCAGGGTTTCCAGCTCCCCCACATCCCTCATGTGGAGGATAAAGCGGGAGATAATGAATGAATGAATGAATGAATGTCATTCGTAACGTCTTGAACAACATTTCGAGTCTAAAAACAGGCCTTCACCAGGCTTTGACTGTGTGTGAACGCAGACGCGAGGCTAACGCGGTGCTGCTGTGGATGTGTTTGACAGTAATGCTGCGAGGCAGACACAACTGTCTGTGAGACAGAGAGGAAAACAGGTGGGGTGTTACCTGTCAGACACACACAATCCATCTCATCTCACACCTCGCGTGTTCTCTCTGATGCTCTGCCTGTGTTGTGTTGTCGGGAGACTGAAGCACAGTCTTGTTTCTTTGTTGTTTCATCAGGCGCGGACTCTTTTTTTTTTCCCCCTGAGACTGTAGTTACGATAAAAAAAACACAAACCAAAACCAGAGGCCTTCACACCTTCTGAAGCTTTACGCAAATTAACTTTTATCAAAGAGAAAAGTGCAGGCAACTAAATGGCTGTTAACAGCAGAACGACGCAACACTTACTTAAAATAATAAATAAATCAATGTTTGTTTTCTTTTAATAGCTGCTAAAGATGAGAGCAGTGACTTGTGTGACTTTGACACAGTTCATTATTGTGTGGTAGAAAAATATCCACCAATTCTCATAGCTAGAGTTTAGCTTAGTTTTTATGCCGATGACAAACACATTTACTTGCCTGTTTGAGACACAGATTAAACATATATAAGTCTGTGTTCCTCAGGGTTTAGCTTTAGATCCAATTTCATTCTCATTTATAGAGTTTATTTTATGTTATGCTGATGACAAACAGATTTACCCGCTGGTTTCAGCCACAACACAAAAATACACAAAATAACCCCCTAAAACCACATAAAATCATAAAATAAACCCCTAGTTTGAGCCACTGATCAACTCTGGTGTCCCTCAGGGTTCAGTTTTAGGACCACATTTATTTTCACAGACAAAGATTTATGATGCCGATAATGGCGCACACATTTACCAGCCAGTTTGAGCCATTGATCAACTCTGGTATCCCTCCAGGTTCCGTTTCAGGACCTGTTTTATTCTGATAAATGGAGTTTACCTTCCTTGTTATGTCAGTGACACAGAGATTTATCTGCCTGTTATCTGCCACAGATTAAATCCGATGTCCCTCAGGGTTCAGGTTTAGAACCAAATTTATATTCATGGACTCAGATTTATTATGCTGATGACGCACAGATTTACCTGCCTGTCAGAGCTACATACATATTAAGGCTGGCGTCCCTCAGGGTTTAATTTTCGGACCAATTTTATTGCCATAGATAGAGTTTACTTTGTTACCTCGTTATGCCGACGACGCACGGATCAAAAAGAGACGTTGTGCAATTTTTTTTAGTTAATGTCTAATGAGTGGTTCCGGAGACGTATTCTGAACAGTCACAGCAACTATAAACCTCAGATATAGATATATATTTACACAAAATCCACACAAATACAGATTAGTAGATCAGTTTATGTATTTCCTTTCTAATTTTCTTCATTTGTATGATTGAAACCATTAAGTGCAAGTGAGAGCAGCAACAAAAGCAGAAAATCAAACACCTTTTAAACTTTGTATTTCTCTTTCCGTTCAATTAAACTAAATGTATTATTGTCTCGTGGTCCAATGGCCTCGTGCGGAGATTATTCACATGACATAAAAACAAAAATGTCGGTGTTTCACCCCCACAAAGACAAAAAAGTGGAGACCTAACAAGTGTCCAGCAGCTTGTGACACAAAGAGCCGTCTACACATGTTATTCAGGAGCGGCAGTGGAGTCTGGCCAGGCACTGCCTTTAAAGAGAGTGAACGAGCCGTGTTCCACAGTGATTTGCCATTTATAATTGGCCCGCAATGTTAGACGGTGCCTGGCAAGGCCCCCCCAGCCCCCCCCCCCGCCCCCCGCCTTTTTTTTTTCTTTAAAACACAATCTGTGCCTGCGGTCGCGGCGATGCATCGCTAATGACAGGAAGCCAGAGTGGTGTGGAAGCACAGGAGCGCGAGTTCAGCGCACACTCATGTGTTCACAAACACATCTGAGAGGGAGAGAGATGGTGATGATGATGATGATGATGTTTTGTGGCAACACCTAATAAAACTGTGGCTTTATCTTTTTTATTTTTTTATTTTAAGTGCTCATTTTCCACGAGTGCCGGAGCCGGAGCTCCTCGCTCTCTGAACACTTGATTTAAACTTTCACCGTTTGCTTTGAAAGCTTTTCACTTCATGTCCTCTGAAGAACTTCTTTTTCTTATTATTATTATTGTTGTGATGATTAGTGGTTCGGGGGAATGTGTGTTGAAAATAGGGGATGTGGGAGGGGCAAATAAGTGTGCCACCCCCAAGAAAAATTTGGCTACAGGAGCAGGTTTATTGTCCATGCACAAAAATCGGTGCCCATGTGTAGAAAGTCGGGACGAAGAAAAAATGTCATTATGACTGTTACCCAAACCCAACAGGAAGGCCGCCATTTTGTATTGAACTTTCACTTTTTGACAATTTCTTTAATTAAAAACTCCCAGGATTTTTTAATTTGTGCTTCACTATAACTCCACCATAATTCAAAAAGTACCTGAAACAGAGAAACATAGTTTCCGCTGACATACGTTGTCATTACAGAAGATCTCAGGACTTCCTCGGAAAGACCGTCCAACGAACAGCGCGTCACACGTCAGCTCCTCTGTACCGTAGAACGTTTATCTTGGTAAAAAAAAAGAAGAAGAAGAACTCACTCATTGAACATTGTTTTGGACATTTCTAGAGCCAAAAATCAAAAATAAATGATGGTCATAAGAGGGTTAAATATAATACTTCTGTCTCTGCAGTAAAAATAAGTGCCAGTTCTCCCCTTGTTGGTATTACAAAAAACAACAAAATCATTTTTCCTGTCCATAAAAGATGCCAGAGAAGATTTATTTAAATATTTACTCCATATTATATTAAAAATAACTAAAAACTGGACTTTTGTTACACAGTTTTGCCAACTTTGTATATTTAGATCATCCTCAACATTTCCAACAATGCCTTAAACTTCATTTTATTGGGTGTGCAGAATATTCTGGCGTATCTTCCAGTAGATATTCCTCTCGTTCGCGGGCGTCAGAAACAGCCGCGCAGAGGTGAGCGTTTGTTAAATAACGCGTGCACCCACCGTCACCTCTGCAGTTTACGCTTCAGTATCAACGCTCAAGGTCACAACAAGAGTGTGGAATATTTGTTGAGGGAGAATGTTCTCTTTCTTAATTTCACCACCCACTTTTCCCAGGCTTTTCAGTCGGGAGAATGAAATCAGCAACCTTCCACAAAACCTCTTGTCTAATCTCCAGATTACACCCCTCCTCGCTCTGCACGGGGGGGAGGAGAGGGTGAGGGGGGGGACACTCAGGCAGGCAGAACAGTGCCCAGATGCCCAGCTATGGATAAGGCTTGCCCTCCATCTCTTCTCATTCCTGATGCCTTCTCCATAAACAATGAAAAGTTAATGAAGAGGTAACTTAATGATGTAATGAATATGGCAGAGCTCAAGGTCAAAGCTGGCTACAGTCTGGAGCTGGGTGCACAGAACAGGGCCAGGTGATAACACATGGTTTTATATGCCTCACACACACACACACACACACACACACACACACACGCACACACACAGTGTGTGTGTAGATCTTAACATTATTTGTCATGTGGAATTGAGAGAACACTCCTTGGTTTGAATTGCTTTACAGAAATACGCTTTGCTGTGTGTGTGTGTGTGTGTGTGTGAGTGAGTGTGAGTGTGTATCTTTAGGACCTTGCTAGGACCAGCAGTCGTCATGGAGACCAAAAACCTGGTCCTAATGGAGCCAAACCTCATGATTCTTGTTAAGTTTTTTGAGATTTGAATTGTGTTTGGGTTAAAGTTGGTGATAAAGCTTTGGTGTGTGTGTGTGTGTGTGTGTGTGTGTGTGTGCACTCAGGGCTTTTACAGTCTCTCCTGTGTGTGTGTGTGTGTGTGTGTGTGTGTGTGTGTGTGTTCAGATTTTGGAGCTGGTGATTAAAAATTGAAAAGGTTTGAATGACACAGCAGAGGATTTTGGCAAAGCCAGGTACGATCGATGGAAGTGTGCGGCCATTTTCTCCTAATGCTGTTGATGATGTGTGCGGCGTGTGTGTGTGTGCGTGCGTGTGTGTGTGTGTGTGGTACAGTATTCAGGATGTGTGCGACTCAAAAATCAGCACATATGACTTTAATATCTCTGCGCTGATCGACTGAATCCATGAAGAACGGTTGTGTGTCATCTGCATATAAACGAACAATAAAAACTTCCCGTTATTGGACCTACAGGGGGCAGCAGAGCATCAAACACATATTTTGTAGATAAGTCGTAGAGTAGATGCAAAGAATCGAGTCTTTTTTAGTTTGAACCAAGCAGCAAAATGACTTCTCCGAGCAAACTGCTGATATTTAACATTTCATATTGCAAATATACAAGTTGCTATGACGATACTTTAATGACATAAACTAAATGACCATAGCTGACGGAGGACCGCGCCTCCTTTTCTTGGTTTTGAGTGAGAGGAAGTCTGGAATCATCTCAGGCTCACACGTTGGATTCATCGATAAAAGAACAATTTAACGTTTCATATTAAAAATGCTAAACAAAGCAGAGAGAGAGAGAGAGAGACGGGGAGAGATCGTACGAGTTCATGAAGTGCAGCTTACGCAGCAGCTAGGTGCTCTCCACCTTCGATCTGTTTGGCCTCCGCTGGGCTAAAGATGTGTCTGCGCCTCACTTTATATCCCCTTATAGCATCTCACACCACAACACTGAGGAGAGGGGAGGAGGGGGAGGAGGAGAGAGAGGGCTGGAGAGGATCGAGAGGATAGAGAGGGAGGCAATAAAACGATAACAAGTAGGGAAGACAGTGAGGAGGGAGTGAACCAGGAAGAGAGATAAAGTCAAAGAATCACGAAGGCACGCAGTGTTGACCTCAGTGTAAGAGTTCATGTTTTTTGATATGCTGACTTTGCTTAGCTGTGTCTCCAGCGTTACAAACACAAACCAGTGTGAGAGAGTGAGCGAGTGAGAGAGTGAGAGAGTGACTCTCTCTGAAAAGAGAATAAAATCACGTCAGGGGCTTTTATTTTGCCATCAAACGGCATTTTTTCCTCTCTGGAATCTGCTGCTTATTGTTTGGTTGTAAAGCGTTCATCCCCCGCAGCAACTCATTTAAGTGATACATTCATTTGTGATGAATGAGTGTCGATGAACATGTTAAAGCACAGAAAATACCCGTATTTAAATCTAATTCAGGCTTAATATAAGTTCATGCCTCGTGTAGAAGAGTCCGAGTCGGCAGCGTCAGGACCAGCGCGGTCCGTCCACTGAGGCTGAGCGCGTTTCGATGCTGCATTTACCGCGTTTAAACGTGGTCGCTCACACTCGCCCTGTAACTCACCCACAGTTGAAGAGTCTTTTCCCCCGAGTGTCTCCCTCTTACTGTCCATCTTCCCCGTGTGCTAAAAGCAGAATATACTAAACCTGGCAACCACCAGTCAATCTGTGATCCATCTGATCTGCTGGACTGCCGGCGTGATCATGTAGCAGCACCAGCAGATATGATATTATAAGCATGGATGCTGCTGCTGCTGCTGCTGCTGCTTATTATTATTCTGTTTATCTGATAAGAGCAGAATATCTGCGCTGAGTGTTTTATTAAGGTCATAGAACTGAATAAGGACCATTTTTGAATATTATGTAAAGTATCATATTGCTTTCATTCTCATTTTTACTAAACCCCATAATGTGGCTTTAATGTTTTGTCTTGAGAGGAACTTTTTCTTGATACGTGTGCGTCTCACCGCAGAGATAAGATACACACACACACACACGCGCGCGTGCGCGGTCTTTGTTGTCTGAGTTTATTATCAGTTTGTCGTCCGTCTATTGTCCGCGGTCGCACACGGAGACAGAACAAGGCAAATCTGCAGCGTAGGAATGCAGAGATGTGTAGAAATATCGATTCTCCTGCTTTCATGAACGTATCGGACCCAGACCATCTCCCGTTACATTTATGACACACACACACACACACACACACACACACACGGCAAAACTCTTCTTTTTTTTCATAATTCGTGCCCTTAATTGTTCTTAATTCATTTTCGTTGGGGCGGATTTTTATGAACACACCACGTTCGATTGATGAAACTGCGTCAATAATTCATGTAAACATGATGAATCCCATCCGTGAGTATCCTAATGTTTGCATAATTAACATCCACTTTAACCATATAAGGTGATGCTTCCTGGTGACTTCACCTTTAATAAAAAAAAGTTAAATTAGAGTAATACAATATATGACACCATAATATAAGAAGACGTAACTATAAGACATGACACGACAATACGACGCGATACAACATGATACAATACGACACATTACGATGTGACACAAATAAGACATGATACTTTACGATAAGAAACAATGAGATACAATACGATGCGACACGATATGTTAACATAACACATGTTAACAAGATAATTGTGGTATCGGAGGATTCTTCAGATTATATCTGCGTCGGTCTCAGACATGAGTTGAATTGTGTGTTTGTGCCGCAGAGAAAGTGAGTGAATGTTCAGGTTTTTGCAGCCTGAGGCTCATCATCGGTCACATCTGAAAACAATCATTAACCCTTTTTTTTCTTTCCTCTATTAAATGTAGAGAAACCACAGTGAGAGCATGATTACACTGTATACTCAACACCATGTGGCGTTTGACAGGACACTCACTTCCCTCCATGTTCACCGCACTGCCTTTGTTCGCCCCGCACAAACACCTGTGTGTGTGTGTGTGTGTAACTGCGGGTAATTCTGTCGACGTGTGAACACGCAATCTCCTCATCAAAGTCCATTAAACTCCACAAGAACACAAACACACACACAGAGTCTTTTTTTTTTTTAAATAAAAAGGCCGCCCCCTGAGCTGCGGCGTTAAACAAGTGCTCTCATTTGGACGTAAATAGTGTGATCATACTCTCGTAAATCACGCTGAGATTGTACGTTTGGCCCCGGCGAAGGCTTCAGGTTCACACAGACCTTCTGTAAACAGGTTCAGCGTGACTCAGTGGATGTGTGAGACTGTGTGTGTGTGTGTGTGTGTGTGTAAGGTTAGCAGGCTCATTTTAAAAAGCTGTAATCAAAAACAACCGCTCAAAGCATAAACTCTTTTCCCCCCCTCCCTCCCTCCCCCTCTCCTCCTCCCTCCTCCAGCCTTGAAGTATGAAATAATATTCTGTGTGTGGGCCCCGGCCGAACACTGAGAACGCAAACATTTCACAATAAAGTTGTTTAAATGAAGGCCTTGGCAAAGATGGCTGGGAGATAAAGGACATGCTGCGTTAATTACAAGCGCACGTTAAAATAAACCACCAGTATAAAATATGACTCTCTCTCTCTCTCTCTCTCTCTCTCTCCCTCCCAGTGTCGGGGATTTGAACCTTTAAAGTTGCACACACACACACACACATTATGACTTTTTTTCAGTCATAATCACTTAAACGCTGACCTTGTCAGGACCTGTAGTCCTCATGGAGACCAAAACCTGCGGCGGAACCTCATTTCTGAAGAACTGTGTTAAGTTTAGGACTAAGATTTTAATTGCTGTGTGTGTGTGTGTGTGTTTTTTTTACTGATCCTCACATATTTAAAGGGCTGTTTGGGGGTTAAGACCTGGTTTTCAGTGTCCCCTATAAGTTATATGAGTGTCCCTAACAAGAATCTTGTGTGGAACTTTTTGCCTCTTTAGAACCATTTTCTGTCATGAACACTGACCTTGTCAGGACCTGTAGTCCTCATGGAGACCAAAACCTGGTTCTAATGTGGCAGAACCTCATTTTTGAAGATCTGGGTTAAGTTTAGGACTAAGATTTGAATTGCTGAGTAAAAACCATAGGGAGTGAGGACATTATTGTGTCTGGTCCTCGCATCTTTAAAGACCTGGTTTAAGGTCCTCAGTTAGAATATTTTGTGGAAATGTGTGTATTTGTTTTTTTCTGTCTTAAACCAGGACCAGTAGTCCTCATGACTAAAAACTTGGTCCTAATGAGGACCAAAAACCATAGGCAGTGAGGATCTGTTTGGGGGTTCAGACCTGGTTTTCAGGGTTAAGTGTGTGTGTGTGTTTGTTGCCTCGTTAGGACCTCATTCCTGAGGTTACTGCTGGAGTTCCTGGTTAGATTGTCCAGATGAATGGAAGTCAAAGTAGAGTCCTGAGAAGGAACGCTGAACAAACCTGTGTAGGTGTGTTTGTTCGTGTCTTTGAACGTGTCTCTTTGTGAGGACCCCAAAACATTTTTAAGGAAAGTGAGGACGTTTAGGTTAAGGAGTAGGGTCAGGGTCTTGGGAATGCATTATGTCTTTGAACGCTGTGTGTACTTATATCTTTGTGAGGTCCAAGTCTGGGCCCCACAGCAATAAAGGGCTTTTTAAGGGTTAAGACCTGGTTTTAGGGTTAGAATTGGCTTAAGGTTAAGGGTAAGGGTTAATTTTAATGGTTTTGGGGTAAGGGGTGATGTGTTTGAGTGTCCTCAGTACGGTTGGCGTGTGAGAGTGTGTGTGTGTGTGTGTGTGTGTGTGTGTGCTCCTCACATGTGCTGTTTGGAGACCAAACACAACAGCAGCTCTCCTCCTGGTTGGAGATTAGGAAAGAGTGATATACACGTCGACCGAAAAGACGGCAGAAAAAAGAGAGAGAGAGAGGAAGAGGGCACGACACACACACACACACACACAGTCAACAAAGAAAGAAGTGTTTACTCTGCATTTAAAGACTTATGAATTCTTCTCGCCCCCGCCCCTCGCCTGTGCGTGGCATTAACCGAGAGAGAAAACAGCCCAGTTAAGCACCCGGTTTATTATTCTTCAAACTCTTGTCTGAAAAGTAATATGCTTTAAAGGCACAGTAAATGTTTCGCTGCTGCTCCTCTCTCCTCCTCACCCCTCCCTCACCCCACCCTCGCCCCGGCTCCCCTGTATCTGTTTCAGCCGTGTGTGTGTGTGTGTGTGTGTGTGAGTAAAGTTACATCGCAGAGATGGATTATTTTTCCTGAAGGATGGACTTAAGTTTCTGCTCTCTGCTGCTGGGTGGCCCACTCCTCTTTAGCCGTGTTAACATAAGAATGGAGTGGTGGCCACGGGGTGAGAGAGTGAGGGGAAGGAGAGTGTAAGGAGGTGATGGGGGGTTCACCGGGTAGCCGCTTTAAATTATTCCGCGCCTCCGCTGCTGCTGCTGCTGCTGCATAGCAGGAGCTGTTGTTATCCACTTAGAACATCAGACTATTTGTTCCCTTCTCCATCTCCCTCTCTCTCTCTCTCTCTCTCTCTCTCTCTCTCTCTCTCCCCTGTGGGCGTCTTTATTCTTCTTTGCACCAGTGTTGTATAAGAATCTCTGTCCGGGACCAAACCAAACCAAACTTCCTTCCACTCACAGGATACATGATACAAGTTTTTCGCCTTAAAATCTGGTTTAATTTTAGAGCCGTGTGTAAGTTTTGGTGATTTAAAATGTGAAAAGAAAAAAACAAAAACGCTGAACATAAGAATGAAAATATAATAACATTCAAATCCATTCTTTTACGTTGTTATGGCAGAATAGACGACTTCATAATGGAAATCAACGGGTACATTTTATGTACTTAAGGCGACGGATGTAACAATTTATCGTATAGTTTGTATTTTACACACAACAGAAGTCAAAACTATAAAAGAAGTCACACCACAAGTATCTGGTGTGACTTTAAAGCTGCAGTCTGTAACTTTGGGTGATTTTCTTCGCTGATGATGTTATGTTATGATGTACGAATCACAAAGTGTCACCGGGCGACACAAGATCTAAACATTGCTATACAGAGACACACAAATGGAGTCGTTTTAATGTAAGAGACATTGGTTTATATTTAAAAAAATACACATTACAGATTTAAGTGTAAAGTTTAGAGCTGCTGCCGTGTAACAAAAGGCTCATATAAATAACATATATGTCTGCTTATATCTACTTTATCCTGAGAATATGTTTGTCCCTTTATCTCACTGTTAGAAAGACTTTTTTAAGTTTGTTAAACCCTTCACTCTCCTGCACCAAAGTCCATAGAGAAAATCATCGTTTTTAGCTCACTGGATCACCGTCAGTGCTGGTCTTCTGCTGCCTCGTGTGGTTAGTTTGTGTCACTGAGGTAAATCTGAACAAAGGATTTTAAATGCCGAAGTCACTAAGCAACACATTTGAATTTACTGATGTTGACATGAGTGCATCAACAACTCCTGTGTGCCGCGATGTTTAAATTGAGGATTTTCTCAATGGAGTTTGGTGCAAAAAAGTGAGGACACCAACGCCTTTGTCTCTCTTTTTCCCGTCCATTTTTTGATTAATATTAGATGAGCTTATGCTGCTTTATTACGCCTGTTCTAACCAGAACAGCACCGCTCACAGGCCTCCTTTTTCTTTCTGTCCTGCGTTGTAAAATCATGATAACAACCGTTTGCTTTGAAATCTGCTCTGATTTTGAGCCGCCTTCAAAAGCAGACTTCAGAATTGTATTTATTTGTGTTTTTCTGCACTTGATTGGCGGCGGGTGATGTATTGTTTAAACGAATCCAGCCCCTCATCGCAGCAAAAGACGCCCCCACACACACACACACCCCTCACCCTCCCCGTAAAAGATGACCTCAAAAATCTAAATATCAAATGTTAACTCTCCTCACCGCGGGCTGTCATCCAAGCGTAGTGACGAGCGCGGTGACGCTCGCAGGCCCAGATGAGGAATGCAGTTATGAGGAGATTTGTTTGTATACATCCAGCCTGTGCCTTGGAAAGCAGCGATGGCGGTTGAGCACAGCTTAAAGACATCTGGATGCGATGAAATGCCATTTGTCTAAACAATCAAGAGTCTTACCAGAGCCACCCAAAGTGTGCTGTGCTTTTAGTACATACTTGTGCAATGTGCTTCGGCAGAAACTGTTATTGACAAATATTTCATTGCGACAGCCTCATGAGATCTCGGTGCTTTTCTTTTTTTCCAACCCTGAGCTGTAAATATAAAGCATTCGTGACTGGTGTGTTCTGGAGGATGGATGAGATGCAGTCAGAAGAGGAATAAATCAAAAGAGTCAGTGATTACAGTCTAGATTATAATCTGAATATTCAAGTGTGATCAAGTGAGAATTTAACCCGATATCTTTCCTATACTACTTTCCTATATAACACAGCATGTGATATTTCATCAATTACCAACAACAATAACTGTGTTGCATTATTATCTCTTTGTGCTGTGTCACTTTTTATAAAGAACTACCCTCTCAGCACCTTAAGTCCAAAAATGCACTTTAAAAACAACAGCTGAAACAAAGTCCTGCGCGTCAGAGATAAATAAAACAAATCAAATATATAAAAAATGACCTAATAGACCTAAGAACAAACAATACAACATACAATAAAATAATAAAATACTGGACAAGGTATAAATACAACACAAAACAAGTCACACAATAAAAGTCATACAATAAAACTGTAAAAAAAAGATAAAAAAAAACAACTTCTCACACTGGGTCTAAAGCCAAAGAGTAAAAATGGGTTTTAAGATGTGTTTTAAAAATGGACAGTAAAGGGGCGTGTCTTGGCGCAGCGACCGTTAAATTAACAATATTTCTTTTTCCCTTCTTTTTCTCTACAATCAATAAAACATTATTCAATCCTTATTATTGCATTTGTTTAGAATTTTTAGCATGTTGTAACACAACACTGCCACCTGTGGACAAATATGGTTAAAAATGATGTTGAATTGTAAAATATATACATACATTTAAGGTGTGAACATCAGATTAAAAGTTAAGCAGCGATAGCGTTGATTTCATATTATTTTGTTCTATTAACAGAATAGACAACTCCATAATAGTTGTTTATGGGTACGTTTTATGTACTTAAGGCAGCAAATGTAACAATTTATCTTATAATAAATGATGTTGGGTATATATGTATGTATGTATATATGTTTATATATATAGATATATGTATATATACATATATATGTTTATATATATACATATATGTATATATGTTTATATATATACATATATACATATATGTATATACACTTGAGGCCTCAACATAAGAATGAAATTATGATAACAGAATCCATTCCTTTACGTTCTAATGACAGAATAATGGATATCGGTGGGGACATTTTTTGTACTTAAGGCCACAGGTGTAACAATTCATCTTATAGTGTGTATTATACACACAACAGAAGTCAAAAACTATAAAAGAAAAGACAGAAAATGCA
>NC_058027.1:27035403-27107903 GCF_019176455.1 Solea senegalensis | reverse complement strand
ACAAAAGCTAACTTCACTTTCCTCGTCCATAAACCAGGTTGATTTTTTTGAATCTCCGCTCCAAACCCCCACAGAACACACATGAAGGTCCTCCTTAAAGGTCCAGGCAGAACCTGGTCTTTACAGTAAAGATATTAATACCACGTAAATAAATAAAACACTCAATTATTCCACTATTAGCTCTAAAAAAGTCAATCAGCGTCGTCAGGTTCCGTGGTGTAGCGGCGTTTCTGCTCCCTCTCGTCGCCTGTGCAGTATTCAGATTGCACGCTCACACTCGAGGGATTTGCAGGATGTAATTTGTGCGCGGAGTGGACATGATACAGAGGAGGAAGAGCTGCTGGTGCACACGCATGTTTCATTATCACCAACAATGTCAATTAGAATTGCAATAAGGCAAAGAAAATGTGCTCCTCAAATCACACCTGTATATTAAAGAAATATTCATCAGATTTGTCACATTAAATAGCTTTTGCTTTTAATAACTTGAATTTTAGTACATTAAGTTCAAGCTTTCATGTTTTCTTTGTTATATGAAGTTACACAAATGAAAAAAAATCTATGTCAGATTAAGTTCACGGTGTTTTAAGACTGTGTTTCCTGGCTTTATTACCAATAACACAGGAGCTGCTGGTCTGCTGCTGCCTCGTGTGGTCACTTTGTGTCACTGAGGCAAAGGATTTCAAACACAGAATTGAGAAAAATAGGACATTTGAACTCAGTGACGGACGCAGCAGTGGATCAACAGCTCCTGTGTTAAAGTCACATGTGTGACGATGAAGTCGCTGATCTTCTCTATGGGGTTTGGTGTGGGAGAGTGAGCTTGAGGCTGTTTCACAGTGAGATAAAGCTGTAAATACTTTTGTCAAGTGACTAAAATCTGTATCGTTTTCCATTGGGTCCCTGCACAAATATACTTACTATCCCTTTAACTTTCCGCCTAAACTTTCTCCTGTGGAAGCTCGCGTTTTTTAACTCTATTTTACTCGTCTTTTCGGACTCTTCGCTTCACTTTATGTTTAAACGTCGCCGTGCTCGTGCAGCGAGTGGCGCGAGAATACAAAAAAAGAAAAAAACTGTACTCACTGTGGACTGTGAAAAAAACACAGTGAAAGGTTTGGATGCAATTCACATATAGGTCAATTAAATGCAACAACATCTGCTCTCTTCCTAACATTTGCATATAGCATTCATATGTTAATCATGTCCCTTGTTTTTTTTTTTTTTCACATGTGTGTCTTTGCATATGTGTTTATGTGTGTGCGCGTGTGTGTGTGTGTGTGCGTGCGTTTCCTGCACTTCCTCCCTCCTCCTCCTCTTCCTCCTCCTCCTCCTCCCAGTCTCTTTGTATCCACCAAACAAAAAGAGATGCAGAAAATTTGGATTCATACTTCCCTTTTAGGAAAAAACACACACACACAGATACGCCCGTCCTATTTTCACTTCCTCTCTCTCTCTCTCTCTCTCTCTCTCCACTCTCTCTCTCTCTCTGTCTCTCTATCTATCTGCCTGGTGATTAAAGGGGAGGTTAGACGAGCGCCACGCTTGTTCCGTTGCCCCTGATTCCGACATGAAGCCCCTTTAACGGCGATGGCAGAGCAGAGCGAGGCCCCGGCTCCTCTCTCTCTCTCTCTCTCTCTCTCTCTCTCTCTCTCTCTCTCTCTCTCTGTCTCTCTCTCTCTCTCTCTCAGTCTGCGAGCGGCTTAGTGCTTTATAAATCAATGATGACACAGATGGACGAGCGATAATCTATTTAGAAATGCCTCACAGCAAATATTGTTGTGCAGATGATTAGACAGACACTTATTTTAACTCCCCAAAAAAAATCCACCTTTTTTTTTTTTTTAACCCAATCCACTAGCCTCAGATTTACGGCTCATAATTTGATATTTCTTGCTCTCATGGAATAAATGATGTGTGTCGCGTGTGTGCGTGTGTCGTGCGTGCGTGTGTGTGTGTGTGTGCGTGTGTGTGTGTGTGTGTGTGTGTGTGCGTGTGTGTGTGAGTGGGCAGCTTGAGGGACAAAAGACATGAGGAGGTGCCTGGTGTCGGTGCCAAGGCCGTAATAATAAGGCATGTTTCTTTAAAGAAGGGGGCGACAGACCTTTAGCAGAATTATATCTCCAGTGTGTGTGTGTGTGTGTGTGTGTGTGTGTGTGTGTGTGTGTGTGTGTGTGTGTGTGTGTGCGACACAGTCTCAGTGATACAAAGGGGGTTAATGGCAATCCAGGATCTCTGCCCCTTTTCATGGTCGATGGGTCTCAATTTGGCGTGCAGGGGTGGAGAGGAGGAGGAGGAGGAGGAGGAGAAAAGGGGGGAAAAGAAGAAGAAGAAGAAGAAGAAGAAGAGGAGGAGGAGGAGGGAGGAGTGCAAAAATGAAGTGGAGGTTGTCAGACGTGGCAGCTGCTCGGAGGCCCTGATAAATATAAGCCCTTATTGATCGGTTGAAAATGAAAGATCCCCGAGTGGCGTGCAGTATTTAGCTTCTTGTCTGCCTCACGTCAGCGGTGGCCTTGCCTTGGAGGGATAGATTTTCAGCTGTGCCTCCGGGCACCGCAGCGAGCCAGCTTTGATTTCATCTTTAACCTTTTTCTGGCTGCGTTCCCTTGACCTCTGCGGCGTCGCTCGCTGAATTTGTTAGATTTTTCATCTCGACATTGACCTCCCCTCCTCTCCCCTCCTCTCCCCTCCTCTCCCCTCCTCTCCGCCGCTGCTGCCCCGTCTCATCTTTTCCTTCCCGTCCACACGTCACACCGTCTTGTCCACGCTGTCCCACCGTCCTCTCTCTCCGCCTCCTCTGGTCTATATTTCATTGTCACCTCCGCTTCTCTAATCGCTCTCTTCCGCTCTCTTCTGCTTCCAGGTGTCGTTTCCACGGTGACAGTGCGAGGCCCGTTGATCCTGACAGACAGGTTGGACTCCATTATGCAGTTGGGGTGTTAAGGTAAGCTCACATACTGATCTGAGTGTGGGTGAATGAGGGCTCAAGTCTGCTACATCCTTTTCTTCACTCCCCCCGCACCAAACTCCATAGAGAACAAGTTTGACTTCAGACGCGTCGACTTGTAACTTAAGAGTCTGAAATCCTTCATTCAGACTCGAGTAAGACGACACAGACGTACCAAACAGCAGCTCCTGTGATCACTGATTTTCTCTATGGAGTTTGGTGTGGTTTACGAAGTGAGTCTCTCATTAAAGGTGCAGTTTGTAACATTTAGGAGAGATTGACTCCTAAATGTTTCTGCAGCACTGTGACCCTGCTTGAGCTATTAGAAGTCACAAATGTCACATACTGGAGCTTTAAAGTGTCTCCACTGGCAGCCATGTTTTCATTCAGGGCCCCACACTTCGCATTCTTCCCTAAAACCCTGAACGGTATTTGCTTCTCACACTGTCAGGATGACAGAACACACACACACACACGCACACACACACACACACACACACACACACACCGGCTGCTTCACACAAAAGCTCACACACTCCAACTGTTCGTCATTCACTCACCATTTAGTCTTATCCCCAAAGGCACTCCGACTTAACCACACACACACACACACACACACACACACAGCTACAGTACACCGCTCGCTATGTGCACACACACACACTCACACACACATACACACACACACACACACACAGAACTTGTAACAATCTGGATTGTGATAATCTATGATAATCATCCACCACATGCCACCTAAAAACGCACATGGGTGGCGTTCCACACCCACACTGGCACGCCGCTTTCACGCGTCTCACTGCCGCGCCCCTGCCTCTCCCCCAATGTCACTACCTCCAGCGTCAATGTCACCACTTTGTTCCTTATTTCCTCCTTTTTTTATTTTTTTTATGTACAAGTGGAGACGAGAGGAGGCTCGCGCTGTTGTAGCGCTGCGGTGTGTGTCTGTGTGTGTGTGCGTGCGTGGGGGGGGTGAAACGGGGTGGAGAGGGAAATAGGAACGAAGGAATCGGGAACAATTTATGTTTGGCATTAGTGTAATTGAATCTCACTCGTATATCAAAGACAGAAAGAAGGAAAGAAAGAAAGTTGCGAGGTGTGGGTGATATAAACGCAAACTAGGGATCCATGAAAACACAGATCTGTCCCCGCACGCTCGCCCACCCCCCCTTTTTTTCCTCGTCTTCTGAACAATGTCTCCCATCTCTCTTTTTTTTATTCTCCTCTCTTCTCTTCTCCTCT
This sequence comes from Solea senegalensis, assembly GCF_019176455.1. NCBI lineage: Eukaryota > Metazoa > Chordata > Actinopteri > Pleuronectiformes > Soleidae > Solea > Solea senegalensis. The sequence goes on along the minus strand of NC_058027.1, from coordinate 27,103,699 downwards.
CTCCTCTCCCTCCCTCCCTCTCCCTCTCTCTCCCCTCTCTCTCTCCCCTCCTTTAGCGAGATGGATGATAAATTCCCAGCCAGAGAGCCAGCAACAGCTGTTGGCAGACAGGCCTGATATGAGAATAGCAGCATAGGATGAGCAGGCATTAAAAATTAATATGCTATTTAGCCTAGGTGTATTTTAGGTATTTGACATTTTCATGTCCGGGACAGACAAAATTTATTCATAGTACAGAAAAAAAAAAAAAAAAAAATAGGTGGGAGAGAGGAATACGTGTAGGGAGGAAGGGGCGTGGTGGGGCATGTAGGGTGGGTTTGCTGGGATACAAAACATGTGACTTACTGTGCCACAAAATGCTCAGTGTTTATCATGAATGGCTGCGGAAGTAACGGGAACGTGAAGTCGCAAAAACCCTGCACCAAACCACCTCACAGACACACAGGAGCTGCCCGTCTCACTGCTGCCCCGTGTGGTGAGTTTGTGTCACTCGGGTGAATCAGATTGAAGGATTTCAAACCCGGAAGTATGAATAACTAAGTTTGAATGAAATGATTCTCTCCATGGACTTTGGTGCGGCAGAGGTAAACGTATGTTTCCTGTTGGAACAGCAAGATTAACATGTTTTTAATATATTCTAGACTTAAGTAGGCAGAGGTGGTGTTGACTGTGTGTCAGCCACCCTTCAAAAAACCCTTAAATGTCACTTAAAATGAGGCTAAAAGGGGGGAATAATGAGACAATAATGGATTTATACACTCAATTTTATTTTGAAATCTGGATTATATGCCACTGGGATAGCGTCAAATACACAGGAGTGGATCAGCGACGACTCCTCATGTGAAAACACTTCATTTTCTCTGGACTTTGGTGCAGGAGAGTGAGCAGTTTGAGTGAATTATGATGGAGATGGAGACATTTCCGCTCCAAAATCCCCCCACGAAACTGATACTGAGCCCCACATCTGCAGGGCTGTAGGTCCATGCCAGGCCATGTCTTTATCACTGCCTCTCTCTCTCCCTCTCTCTCTCTCTGTCTGTCTCTGCCTCTCTCGGCCTCCTTGGTGATTAATGGCTAATGCTGCTCTGGTACATCTCTATATCCTTCCTCATCCCTCCCTCGCTAATCGTTGTGAAATCTTAGACGTGGCCTGGATTTGGCCTCATAGAAAAAAAAAAAGAAGGAGCGATTGAATTGGATTGCAAATTTCCATCCGCCCACAACATTCGTAATTTCACGTTTGAATTTCTTTCTTCCTCCAACATATTTCTCACACCTTTACTTTTCTCAAACAACAGAAAGATTCAGGTCACGCGCGCTCTTTATAATAATATCATATCTGCTGTACGATACAACTCCATTACTGTTTATGACACTTCAAGAAAACACTTCGCTACAAATAACCGTCTGTGTCACGTCGAGTCAGAGAGGAGGAATTTAAATGTCTCTCACCTAAAAAAGTGATTATTACTTCAAACGTAACATAGGAAGTGTAAAAAGATCACGATAAATCATACAAAACGTTATCAGTGGTTAATGAAGAATTTAATCCAAGGTGATTTCCATGTCTTCCTGACGCCTGAATTAAAAAGAAAAGACAATAATTCAAATTTTATTGCAAGAAAACAAACCTGTGAAGTGCTTGTCGTCATGCAAGTACAATGGAATTAAAGTCTTATGACCCATGAAAGCATGAACGACTGGAAAAAGACCAGAAAACTGACCTTTGCTCAGCGGTAACTCTGCCACACCAAAGCCCATGGAGAAAATCAGCGTTTTTAGCTCATAGAGACACAGGAGCTGCTGGTCTTCTGCTGCCCCGTGTGGTGACGTTGTGTCACTGAGGGTGAATAGGAATGAAAGATTTAAAATGTCAACGTTACAAAAGAACACATTTGAACTTTTAATGGACGCAGCGGTGGATCAACAGCTCGTGTGTGCTGTGATTTAAAATCGCTGGTTTTCTCTATGGACTTTGGTGTGGGAGAGAGAGCGCTTGGTTTACAGCACCCAGCAGCACTAATCTCACTTTTCTGTTAAAAAAAAAAGCTTCCTAATAATGAGATAAAGGTGCAAACATATGTTTAAGATATTTTAGGATGTGTTAGTACGACACTTAAAAAAAAAAAAAACTAATCTATCACTTATCTAAGCGAAAAAGAGTGGGTTTTCACACTCAAATGTAGTTTGATATCTTCACATTATAACACTTGTGATGTTAAAATCATATTAAATTGAAGGATTAGTCAAATTCTCTGTAAAGTGTCCATGAAGATGTATCAGTGTTATTAATAAAATAGGAGTGAATAAACGGAGTAAAATGGGGCTGAAAGTTACTAAAAAGAATCAGAGTCACATCTAATTGTCTTTGTTAGCGATTAGCCGATTTCCAGCTCCTTCCTGTTGCACCTTTCCCGTGTTTTTCCTCTCCTTTTTCACCTCGCTGTTTGCTAATTATTTTTGTATCTTCACGTTTCTTCCACTTTCACCCTCTCTCTCTTCCACTGCTGCCGCTGCCGCTCAGCCCAACCTCGCCGCCAACGCCGCGCCGCGCGGCGCTGTACATACACCGACTTGTTATTACCTTGGGGAACGTTTAGCAGCTCCCCGTTTAACACCATAACCTCCACCGCTACGTTAGCAGCGGCAGCGCAGAGGGAAAAAAAACCTGCGAGGCGGAAACGAGAGACGGCGGCGAGCGCTAAAGCGTGCGATCGCGACGATAAAAAACAAAAGACACTAGAGAGAGAAAGAGAGAGAGGATGTGACAAGACTGCTTGATTTCCACCTGGTGGATGATCAGTGAAACGTCTCATGACAAAGTCAACAGAAATCAAAGCACAGAGACAAGAGCAGAATATGAAAGAAACTCTTAACTCTACAACTGTTTTTCTTTCTTTTCTCTCTCTTCTCTCTCTCCTCTGCTGTCTCTGTCCCATTGATTTCACCTTAACTGGTGTTAAGTGCAAGTATTTAAGAAACAATGGATCCGCTTGACTCGTGTCTCTCTAATAAAGCCAGCTACTGGTTTTACTAGTGTTTTCATTATGCTTTAATTATGTGATCAGATATCGTCATTCAACACAGTCAACTGAGTTATTAGAGTGAAGAGTTTTTTTTTTCCCCCTCACTCTCAGTTTGTTTGTGTACGTTTCGCAGTCGCAGGACGTTAGAATCTATTCCTGAATCATTTCCTGAGACGACTTCTTCTTCTTGGACTCCATTTTCAGTGTATAGCATATATACATTGGAGCTTTTAGAGTCATTTGTTTTGTATGAAGACGTTTCTTGAGAGAATCGTACAGGGAAAGTTTCTATTTCAGCAAACTGTCACTCTGTAGGATCTGAGGACATAAATGTGTCATGTCTCAGAGACCTGGTTCAGATCCGATCACAGAAAACCACAACGGTTTAAAACATAATTTCATGTCACAGCGACCTCAGTAGAGCTTAGATTTAGTCATTTAATGACTTTTTAATTCACTTTTAATTTGGTGAAGCCTGATCTAATCATGTGTGGGAAAGGTAGCTGCATCCAGGAAGCATTTTAGGTGAAACAGTCGGACTTAAACCCGATCACCGTACATCCGTCATTGCAGGTTGATGACAGCAACGTTAAACACGTACGTAACTGTCGAAAAAGCTGCATAAATTCCCAAATTCCGATCAGTATTTTTATCAGACATGGTGCCACAGACGTGACCGTCCTCTCACAACAACAGAAAACGTCCAATCTGTGCGACCAAAACGCAGAAAACACCACTTTTCTAAATGTGACTCCAATCTAAACGGACTGGATGATCACATGATCACTGTGTCTACACAGACATGAAAGACTCTAAAGATCTGAGTGGTGTCGGTCTGGCGACGTGAACGCAGTCCTCGCGCTTTTCAAAAGGTGCAGGAGACGCAACATGACATGAGACACGGGACTCTGACAAAAGGAAGTCCAAATCCAGTCATGTCCGTGTCCATCAGTGTGCTGAGATGAGAGGGAGAGAGACACTGACAGCAGCTCAGGGACGAGACAACGAGCGACTGTTAGATGATTACGAAAAGAAAAGACACACACACACACACACACACACAGAGACACGCGTATCCCTGCGTCCCGCTCCGTCCCATCGTCCTCTCAGGATATCAAGTTGTAATTGATATATGTGCTCGTCTGTCTCTCTGCTCCTCCCTCACTCACTCACTCATGTCCTTTTTTTTTCCCCTCCCTGTCATAAACACTGACCTTGTCGGGACCAGTAGTCGTCCTCATGGAGACCAAAACCTGGTCCCCTCATGAGGCAGAACCTGATTTCCTGAGGAACTTGAGGTGTTGAGTTTAGGACTAAGATTTGAAATGTGGTGATGGTTCAGGTTAGTTTTGGTCTGTCGATGTTCAAACGTGTGTTTGGGAGAACTCCAGGAAGTGACTGTACGTCAAAGTAACGTCCTCCAAAGTCATGGAAACTAGATTATGTGTGCGTTCCAGGTTTTACTCATGTTGTGGGGACGTAAATCTGTCCTCAAGAAGACACGTTGTATGCTTAGGTTAAGGTTAGTGTCCCCAAGAAGTGAATGTACGTCCAAGTAACGTCCTCCAAAGTCGTGGAAACTACATTTTGTGTGTTCCAGATATTACTATTATGTGGTGGGGACATAAATCTGTGTTGACACTCACATTATGGAGACTTGTCTTCCTTATGGGGACAAAACTCATGTCTCCATAATGTAAATGATGGTATTTTCAGGTGAAGAGTCTCCAGGAAATGAACGTACGTCCATCTGGTGTCCTCTGAAGTCCTGGAAACCAGACTGTGTGTGTGTGTGCGTGTGTGAGTGTGTGTGTTACTGTGGGCTTATCTAGATTTGTAGATTCTCTCTAACGTTGACGTCCCTGAGCGGGACGGACAGAGATGGATGAGCAGGAGACAAAAAAGGAAAAGAAAAACGTCCATCAATTCTCTAAAGGCCTAATGTGTTATCAAAGTAACTTCCAGCATATTAGCAACAAGACGCCCCAACCCCCTCATATCCTCTGTCAACCCCCCCCTCACCCCTCCTCCCCTCCTCCCCCTCCTTTGTGGCCGTTTGCTGGCTGGCTCGCTGGCTTCCTGAATTAAAGCGCCCGGCTTCCTGTTCTTTTATATGCACGGCCACATCTGGGGCGCCCGCTCGCCGGGCCCCGCCGCTTAATAACAATCACCTTCCCTTTCACTCGGCCCTGATTGTTTCTAATTCGCCCTGACAGATAGTAGCTGACAAGCCGCCCGCACCTCCCTCCCTGCGTGACCCGGGCTCACTCAGCACACTTATAAGGCCTGTCATTTTTAATATTTGATTTTCACTCCGGCGCGGAAGAAAGAGAGAGAGAGAGAGAGAAAAAAAAAAGTTATGTGTTTTAGAGCTGCTGCCACCGGTCGCCATACGCACGCCCTCCTCCTCCTCCTCCTCCTTCTTCTCCAGTTATACGATGAAATCTGTATTTAACTGAAACCGCGTCGGACGGACAGTGCTCCCCGTCTCCCTCCATCCTCTCTCATTAATCGTCCTCCTCTCTTTATCTCCTCGCCGCCGTCATCACTTCCAACTTTTCCCGTCTTTCTGTCTCTTTCACTCAATCGCTCACTCTCACTCTCTCTCTCCGCTCTTTCCCTCTCTTTTTTCAAGGCTGAGAATGTGGTGGGATTCACATGTAAGCCACTCTCTAACCCTGTGCAGCCACATTTATCCGGCCGTGTATAGGACAAAGCCGTGCGGTTAAGAACAGGGCTATGTGTGTGTGTGTGTGTGTGTGTATTGACAAATACCCGGCGTCCACATCCATCCATCCGTCACACACACACACACACACACACAGAGGCTCCCAGCCCTTTATTTGCTTTCCATTGATTCCCATTATAGGTATATGGAGCCATGTAAAAATGCATATCAGGTAGACTGATCATTAAATGAGAGGATGGATTCATCGACAGCTTGATGGATGACATTTTGCCGAGCGATCCCTGTAGACCTTCAATAAAAACACAATTTGGAGCTTAAGACAAAGGGAAAGAAGGAGAGAGAGAGAGAGAGAGAGAGAGAGGCACCTAAGATGGAGGAAGGCAGACACACAGAGAGAGTAATGATTAGAAGATGGATTTACAAAAGGTTATTTTTCATAAATTGTCCACAGTCTTTTGCAGCTCATGTTCCCACATTGTCTTTTGTTCTCTCAGAGCTGTTTGTCTGACAGAATCTAATCTGGCCCGGATTCAAGTCACCGTTTAGGGCCAGTTCACAACACCTCGTTACACCGTCGCTGTCAGACAACGTTTTATTAACAGGAAACTGAAGTTTGTGCCGCTTTTGCAAACCTGCACCAAACCCCATAGAGAAAACCAGCGTTTTTTCTGAACTCCCTGGCACACAGGAGTTGTTGATCCGCCGCTGCCCTCATCGGTGAGTTCAAACGCATCACTCATTCATCGCGTGTCGTTCTGTGACTTCAGTGTTTGGAATAATGTCGTTCAGCTTTAAATAAGTGGCTCACACTTTCCCAAACAAGGCGGCCGTAGACCAGCAGCTCCTGTGACGACGTGGGCTGAAAACGCTGATTTTCTCCATGGAGTTTGGTTTGGTGTCACTAAACTTTAGTTTCCTTTTGAAAACAGCTGTCTAACGACGAGATGAAGTGATGAATGTTCTTTCAGACCTCGTAGACTCATAGGTGTGGATTTTATGAGGTGAGAACAAGCATCTGTGTCGTAGGATCATAAAATATGAAATTAATTATATATATATATATATATATATATATACATATATATATACATATATATAACTTTAAATACATTTTTATTGTAAGAAATGGGGGGCGGGGCCTGGAGCTGGACGGTCACACCACGGACCTCCATGTGTGCTTCAGCTTCAGTTTCAGGACTGTGGCTGTGGGGAAATGTCACTGTGATTTTCCGTCTTTTCCCAAACGTTAAACCCAGAGCTGAAACATAAACATGAAAAAAGATTAATGGTACAGCAAAAAAAGTAAAAAATAAATAAAACACATGTATTTAATTTGACTGACACACTCTCTGAACTCAACACTGTAAATTATTCCCAGGAATTCACAGACTCTGAGTGTGAGTTTCACAATAAACTGCATCGTTATCATTTCAGCAGGATTTCACTGTGATAATTTACACAATTAAAACGCGATGTTTGCCTTTTTATTTTGAAATGACTGCAGGTGTGGCTCCTACAGGAAGTTTTATTTTTACTTTTGTATACATGACTTTTACAGGAAATACTGTACATACGTGTGTAAGTATATGTATGTATATATATATATATATATATATCTGTAGTACTTCCAAAAAGCTACAATGAAATACTAAATGCATGTAGGAAAATACTGCTAAATCATATGTGACACTTTATACATGTATTACTACTATGAAATTGCATTAAAGACAGTATTTATACAAGAAAGTGACAGTTTAATATTGTGTGTACTGCATACAGAGAAATACTGCTATATCACAGTGATATATGGCGTAACTGTGAAGTTACTGAAGTACATGACACAGTAATTACGTGTTAAAGTTAATGTTAATGTAATTATTAGCCTGTAATTAACAGTGAAATGTCTTACACTGGACAAATAACAATAACAATAATGTCATTTTCTATGTAGCTGTTTTCGTGTCAGAGTCATTGTATATTCAAGTCGTTTTATATTTATAAAATATCATCAAATCACTAAATCATCCAACAACTCTGAAAACACTTTTTTCCCCTCCCCTGTGCAATCAGCCACACACACACACACACACACACACACACCCATCAAGACACACTTCCATTTTGGGACAGCGAGGTGCCTGGGGCGCACCCACCGCCATTCTCCGTCTTCACCCGACAACAAAAACACAACTAATTGGAGAACGACTGCATGTTTTCACTAAAGGCACAATTTAATTACATCTGAGCTGGGAATGAGTATTTTGGGAATGTTTCTATGTTCATTCAAACAAACGGAGCGAATGAAAAGCAATATTTGTTTTTGCTTTGATTAGGAAACACACACACACACACACACACACACACACACACACTTCATCCACGTCCGCCCTACACATTAATGAACTTTTGCTCCTGGCTTCATGATTCTGACATCCCATAATATTTATTTAGTTATTTATTTAGTCATTCTATTAGTCAGTTCATCATTTGGTTGGTCACTGGTTGGTGTGTTGGTGAGTCGGTTGTTTGATTACTGAGTGAGTGGTTGGTGAGTTCATTGGTAGGTTGGTTGGTTAGCCAGTTTGTGAGTTGTTTAGTTGGTTGGCGTGTTAATTGGTTGGCTGGTGAGTTTGTTGTTTGTTTTGTGAGAGAGTTTGTTGGTTGGTTGGTGAGTTAGTTGGTTGGTTTGTTTGTTGGTGAGTCAGTGTTCTGGTTAGTCAATGAGTTGGTTGGTGAGTTAGTTAGTTCGTAGGTAGGATGTTTAGCCATTTTGTGAATGTTGGTTGAATGTTTGGTTAGTAAGTTAATTGGTTGGCCAGTGTGCTAGTTGTTTGGTTAGTGAGAGTCTGTCGGTCGGTTGGTCAGTCTGTGAGTTGGTTGGTCATTGGTTGTTTAGATGGTTGGTGAGTTAATTGGTAGGTTGGTTGGTTGGTTGGTTAGTTGATAGGTGCACATGCAGTTTAATAACATAGTTCTAAGACATATTATGAAACTAATGTAAAGCACAAAGAGCTTGTAGCTGTTGCTAACTATAATTCTATTGTGTATATCTAGAAAATACTGCATATAGTTGCACTGCAGTTGGTCAATAACTGGTTACTGAGTTTATTTTGTATTGCGTTGCATTTTTATCATTAAACAGTTGTGTTTTATCAGCTGGAGAGAAAAGGCCAAATATCGTCCTTATATCGGTCGACCTGTAGGTTCAGAGATGTCCGTCACATATTCATCAAACGTGGAATCTGTGAATAATGTAAAAATGTATTGTTTTTTTTTCCAAGGTTGCATTAATAAACATGAACGAATTTATTTGTCCTCACCAAAGCATGATTAATGCACATTAATGCCTGGATGTAGCTCAGTCTGCGCTGCATCATCAAGCACATATCAGTGCCTGCATCCCGCTTCCCCCCCGCGCTGTCACTCCCACACACACACACACACACTCACTGACACAAAAAAACAGACCTATCAACATTAAATATTTATGGCATAATTTTAATGGTTTGTAAAGAAAATAACAAGTTATTAATCCTCTGATTAACAACTGATTAACCTTTTTTTATTAAACACGTGATCCGTGCATCGCCGACTCCGCACACGTCGACTGACTGCGCTGCAGAATAATTATTTCTGTGTCTTTTCTAATTGCAAAAATCGCCCAGCTGAACTACACTTGTGTGTTTATGAGTCTTCTGTTTTATTTATTTGATTTTCCTTGCCTTGGCTCACACTTGTTCAAACAACACGAGATTGTACAGTATGTCATCGTCGTCGTCGGAGGAGGAGGATCAGCGGGGAAAAGGAGGGAAAAGAAAACACACAAACACAACGTAACTGGCACATTCTTTTCACACTGAGGCGGGAACAAGAGCTGCGGCCCTAAATTTAGCAGCAAATCTTATTTTTTCTTTAAAAACAATGGGGGTTTAATTCACATATCCGTTTATTCTGAGCTGGGAAAGTGCAGGGAAAACACGCCGCTAAAGGACAAAACATCCCCCAACCCTGCGTTCATCTCAAAGCTATTGTCTGTATTTTTAGTTCTTGTCAACTGAAAGACAATTATGTTTTTTTTTTTTTACTGACTGGAGATTTAGAGAAGACAATCTTCACTGTCTGTCGTTTGACTTTTCTGCAAACAAATGTAAAAAATACTCATTATCAGTGTTTTTAAAACAGGATACATTCATTTATATTATAGTATTATTTGATAACTCTGGCGTTTAAACAATCGTTTTACTGTCGCTTCACGAAACACGACGATTCTTTCCTGTTTCACGACAGCTGCGGAGCGACCTAAACAAAAGATATGATACAAATAGGTGCTTTATTTCTTAAAATAACGACTGTAATCTCATTTTATTAAGCTTTGTGGTAAAAGATTTACACAGGAAGTCGTTAAAAAAAGACAAAGTCGGTGGCTCTTTTGAAAGGTTTAAGAACATATTCTTTAATTCTGCTTTATCTCACCTTTATACAGCATTTAATAATAATGGACGTTATTTTTCATTTAATCTGTGTTGACTGAACAAAAAACAACATGTTATGGTTCGTGGGTTAATGATAACACAAATTTAAGGGGTAGTTTATGTTTTAAGTGTGATGTACAGACCTGTGCACCGTCATAGTGATTTATCTCATTATTTGACGGCCTTTTCCTGCTAAAAAAAACAATGTTTGTAAACCGCTCACTCTCCCACACCAAACCCCATAAAGAAAATCAGTGATTTTAGCTCGCGGGGGGACACAGGAGCTGCTGGTCTGCTGCTGCTGCCTCGTGTGGTCACTTTGTGTCACTGAGGTCAATCTAAAGAAAGGATTCCAAATGCCCAAAAGTCACAAAATAATACATTTGCACTTACTCATGGAGGCAGCAGTGGATCAACAACTCCTGTGTGCTGTGATTTTCTCTGTGGACTTTGGTGTGAGGGGGATACGCGGTTTACAAAGCATCACAAACCACAGTTTCCTGTTTAAAATAAAAAGGCTGTCTAACCGTGAAATAGAGCTACAAACATCACTTTAGGAGCAGTTAGGTGATGTCAGGAGTGAATAAATCCACAAAAAAGGTCTGAAAGTGCCTGAAATTACAATCACAATGTAAGTGAAGTGCATTATTGTCACTGCATGTTGTGACAATAGTGTCAACGTAAAATAGCTTAAGTTGTCGACGTCAGTGTCGCACTACGGTACGAAACCAGGCCTCAAAACAACTGAATTATCCCTTTAACTTGTGATGTTATCACATCTCACATTGACATTAATATTCTACATAATATACCTTTAAGTCATACATGTGCGTGTTGTGTGTGTTTAATGATTTACTTTTAACACTTGTGTCTCTTAAAGAACACACACACACACTCTCGCTGTCTTTCCATTTCCTATTCTTTCTCTTCTCGTCTCTTTCAACTCCTGCCATCCTGGGAATCCACACAAAGCAAAGCAGCGAGTTACACACACATGAACTGGAAAAGAAAAGAAAGAGAAAAGAAAGAGAAAAAAGTACATGTGAAGTTGCTTTTAGTGCTTTTTGCCCTAATTACACATCATTTTATCACTGTCAGAAAGTGTAATGTTGCCCTGGATGCTGATCCTGTTAAAGTTCAGCCCTCTTTTATTCCTCCTAAGACCTGGATTCATCTCATCTATTCCCCGTGGCACTTTACTCCGTCTTCACATTCCCTCCCTCTCTCTCTCTCTCTCTCTCTCTCTTTTCTTTTTTTCTCTTCTTTCTTTCTGAAGACATCATTTTTTATGCTATCATCAAAATGAATTAGTCTGATCCCAAAATATGAAGAAGGACATATGGTTTGGCCCAGTTTTTTCTGAGAAGTGCCGGGTTCACTTTTTGGTCACGGTGCGTGTGTATGTGTGTGTGTGTGTGCGTGTGTGCGTGTGCGTGTGTTGCAGGTTTTCCTCATGTTGTGGGGACCTACATCTCATTTTGGGGACTTGTCTTCCTCATGGGGACAAAAGTCCAGTCCTCATGACATAGATGAGTACATTTTAAGGTGAAGACATATTGTGTGGTTAAGTTAAGTTAAAGGTTAAGGTTAAATGTCCTCTGCAGTCATGGAAACCAAACAGAAGCCGAACAACAACAATCAACAGAACGACGAAAACCTCCAAACCTTATGCACTGCACCTTTAACCATTAACTAATTGTAGATAAGGGTTAATGGTTTGGTTAAATGAATGGAGACCAAAACCTGGTCCTAATGAGGCAGAAGTGGTTAAGTTTAGGACTAAGATTTTGACTGATTTACCAACTATTTTGATAAAAAACAAGTTTAAATGCAAGTATTTTCTTGTTTGTTTGCTAAAAACATAATGTAATATATATAATATAACAAATAATTATATTAATACATAATATTTTATCATTATAATAATAATAATAAAGAGAGTTTAAAAAATGCTTTCACAGACAATGAATAAAAAAGTACAATAATAGTAGTAATACATATTAGAATAAATAAAACAATTAAAAAAAATACTCATAAACGGTCAATGCAAAGGGTAAGATAGTTAAATATATATATATATTAAAATAATGATAATTATTATAATAATAAAAATACAAGGTCACAAGAATGAGTATAAAAAATGGTTTAAAAAACGTACTTTTTTAAGTTTTTAAAATTCTGCAAGCAATCGATGAATTAAAATAAAATAAATCAATGACAGATTTATCGACACATGGACTTTATCTAGAATATTAAATGAAAAATAACCCTTATTGGAAATGGAACTGATTTTAAAGGTAAAGTTATACGTAAGAAAAAAAAACAGTCATGAAACGTCATCAATGGGATTATAATTGTTAGTTTAGAGGCCTAATCTGGTCATGGTTCAGATTAAGGATATGGCTTTGGTCAGACTGGAGGTCAATGTCACTCCTTAAAGTGTAGATGGATTTAATATCAGCGCTCACACACAGGTAAACTGCAGTAATTACAAAAGCAGTAAAAAGGTTGGTTTTTTTTCTGCTAATTCCACTTTTCCAATCACTTCTTTTAATCTGTCTGCTTCTGAACTGCACACACACACACACACACACACACACAGACACACACACTCATGCACAGAGCGACAGGTACATGAGCCTTAAGCTTCTTAAGGACTCGTTGCTGCGCAGACACAACAGAGAGAGAGACAGAGAGAGGTTTAGACATGGTGCGGGCCTTCTTTAATTACTCGGGGATTGGTAAGTAGGTGTGGCCGTGCTTTCACCGGGTCAGCGGCAGCCTATGGGATTAAACTGCACAGACTATAGCTTCAAATCACCAAAAAGGTGAAGGGATGGAAAATTCAGCAACAGGAGAGAGAGAGAGAGAGTTTACAGAGTGAAACGTACTAACAACTAACTTCACTGTTCACTTTTATAATTCAACAAGGAACAAGGTCTTTACGAGAGCATTTTTAATCCACTGGATCCTGAAGAACTTTCTGGATCTCTGTATTTAATTCAATGAAATTATGAAACCTTTCAAGTATTATAGAGAGCAGAGAAACAACAAGCATCAGTGGAGAGAAAACAACTCATTTTTAACAGGAAGAAATCTCACAGAAATGTGCCAAGGCAGGTTGTGGTGAAAGGAAAAATGGTGGACAGAGGAGAGGGGGAGGGGTGTATAGAACTTTTCCTGCTAATCATGACAACATTCATAAACTGAGATAAACACACATGGGACTGAACCTGGTTACATTAAAATTGCCTGCCAAATCCGTAATCTGGATTAGATCTGGATGGAAATTATTCTGATGTTAGAGCGATGCACACATATCAAAATGTGTCCAAATCCGACGTTTGTCTTTTGACAGACACAGGATTTATTTGACAGTTTTGCCCGTTCTATGTGATTGGGAGTTCTTGTGATGTCATCAGCTCACGTACCACTGGTGGTGCACATACCACAGTTTGGGAACCGTGGACCCTTGCTAAATGTGAACCAAGTCACAACATAAATCATGACAAGTGCAAAGTTTCCAATTGTTATTTTAATTGTACAGAAACAAATCTTAACACAAAGATTCAGAGAATTGTACAAAATTGTTTGGGGGCGGACCCAAAACATACTCCTACGTCCCATCTGTGGGTCCTGACCCAGTCTTTGAGAATCACAGGTGAACAAGACTGTAAATCCACACAAAAATGTACAGTGAGTTAAATTAAAGAGCCAAGCTAATGTTACAAAACCAGACCTAAAACTTTAGATTATTGAAAGTCCTCAGCTCCACGTACGTGTGGCACCACAGTTTGAGAACCATGGACTCTCCTTTACCGGCTGCAGTGAAGAATCTCCGCTCACTGTGATGTTAAATATCAGGATATCAAAGTAAGTACGCAAAAAAGTGTGAAATGTGAATCATACGCTTGAGTCACAGCGGCAGCAGTGCGAGTTTCACCTCCTCTCTAAGAAGAAGAAGAAGAAGAAGAAGAACAGAGGCTGATTCTGTCCTCCGCTGCGCCGCGGTCTTTCACACACTTTAGATTTGTCACAGAACAAATAGAGACTGCAGTCAAAACACTCGCAACCCGCCGTTGCCGCCGCCGGGAGGGAGACACCTTCGCCTCCCTGTCACCAGCGTGAGTTTGGACGCAGGAGTTTTCCCGGTGACAGCGCGGTGAAGGCTGCTTTGTTTGTTCGTCTCCGTTCCCTTTAATGAGCCGTTGTGATAATATTTTGTCTCCGCCGTGTTCGCCGGGTGGTTGAGTTTCTGAGACGGCGCGACAGAGGAACCTCCTGGAAGTTTTCTATCACATGGAAGCGACAGTTAGTGTCATGATGACTTTCTCAGTCTGTTCTCTGATTCTCTCCCGCTTCTAAAAATGTGAATATTCTCGGGTTTCTTCGGTTTGTGGGCAAAAACAAGACATCAGAGAACTTTGTTATTAAGTTTGAGAAACTTGGGGAAAAAAAGCTTTTTCATCATTTTCTGACAATTTAATGGACAAATAATCGATAAATGAAGATAATAATTGACAGGTGATTGTATTGGATACAAAAAACTCATTAATGTTGACTTCTTCTCATTTTATGGCGTTTTGAAGGTTTTCTTAAAAAAAACAACAACAAACCTTTAATCTCATTTATAAAACTCTAAGATGGTGTTCAACTTTTTTAAGTATTTTTTTCTGGTTTTAAGGGAGAATGTAAAGTCAAACCTGCAGCCCCCGATAACTCCTCGACCCTTTAATCATTGATTAATCTGTTAATTATTGTCCCGATTAATCGAGTCATCGTTTGGTCTGTAGTAAAATGTCAGAAAATGTTGAAAAATGTTGCTCAAACCTGGAAATGAGTTATTGTTTTTGTCCACAAACACAAAACGATTCAGTTTGAATGATTTCTTTATTATATGGAGCCAAAGAAACCAGAAAATATTCACATCTTAGAATCTGAAAAAAGCTGAATTTTATTTATGAAAAAACAAAACTGATTAATCGATTACCAAAATAGTTGGCGATTAATTGTTAATCATTTCAGCCCTAATTTAAGTTGCTGAGGAAGTAGAATATAAAGTAAATATGATTCCTAGTTAGCTATAGCTTATATGTATCAGAATTTAAAATGTATTACATTAAATGTAAAATGTAATTATGTATTAGCTTAATTTCTGCTTCCACGTGTTTAATTGTGACCTTGTTGGCTTTCCATGTCATCACAGACTCTCTTAACTTTGAAGTGATACCATCTATTCATCATGAATATCGTTAAAATGATGGAATGTAGTGATAGGATTTGACGCTCATGTCAACCCAAACCCCTCATTGGCCCCCAGTTCATCTGAGTTTGAGGCCCCTGAGGTTGAGGCTCTGTAAGAAGCTCCTGAAAAACCTGTGGAAGTACCGCGTGTGCGAGATCACAGTGAGACGACGCTAACCTTTCCAACATCTTGTCTTGTCACGTTTCCAAAAATCAAAGCCTCTCTGTTTCTCTAGGAGCCAAACTCTCCAGCGTCTTCTTCCTCCTCGTCCCCCTCCTCCTCCTCCTCTGCTCTCGTCTCCCTCGTTTGCCTGGAGGAGCGCGAGGAGCTTCCTCTTCACGAGCTAAAAGACTGTGCGACGGGACGTGATGGGATGTCGAAGGCAAGGGAGGAGGAAGGCGAGGGGAGTTGGGTGGCTAAGCAGACACTGTGACAACCCACCTGTCAGCAGGTTCTCAGCGTAATTGGTAAACGAAGGCCGCGGGATAGTAGCGGGGGCCTCCTTCTCTTCTCTCCTCTCTCCTCTTCTGTCTCCTGCTCTGTTGTTTGTTTGATCGGTATTTGAAGTTGCCAGACAGTTGTTGGAAGCTCGTTCCCTCCTTGTTTGGTTCGGAGAACGACAGAGGCTGAGGGGAGGGAGGGAGGGAGGGAGGGAGGAAGGGGGGGGGAAACTGTAAAAGAAGGAAAGAACAAGAACTTCCAGTGTTGAGTATCATTCGTACAAATCGATGACAACACCTGCGCCTGCTTTTCTCAAAAACTGCTGCAAAACATGAACATGAGTCGAATGTCTCGTGTTTTTCTGCTTTGACTTAAAGGAACGCCACGTTTTCTCTGATTCTGTAACATTAGCATGGCTTGTTTTTGTTTGAACTCACTTCATGTGTGCGGGTATCAACAGTCCTTTACACCAGTGTCTCTCAACGTCTGGGTCGGGACCCACAGATGGGGCGCGGGAGAAATTTCTTTGGGTCCCCACCAAACCAATTTGCACATTTTCAGAATCTTTACATGAAGATTTGTGTGCTTTTGGTCATGATTTATATCATGATTTGGGTCACGGTTAGCCTGGCTCCGTGGTTCTCAAACCGTGGCTCGTGTACCTCCAGTGGTACCCTGTGTAAAGCAGGGTATGTATTTCGTTTTTCGACGTCTAGCAGCTTCAACACAGCGAACACCAAAGAGTGGCCGTGTTTCGATTTGGTTGTTGCGTCCGTTTTAGGCGATTTGCTCCTCGGAGCTCGCCGGGCAAAGTCGCCGTTACCCGACATTTGTTGAGACGTTTTCCGGCACTTGGTGGTGATTGGTTGTAGGTCTGTCCAGTTACCTACAGCGACATTTTTTATGTACTTCTGTTGTTTCGAGCACCTTCTCCTCCAGCTGACACGTAACTATGGGTCGTTTTGGCCAATCCCTGAATACGAAGGTCTAAGCGAACTGCTGGTGGGAACCTCAGCTACTAAAGGACGACACACCCAAGGTTGCTGTAACGTATACTAACCACTAGGGTTACCACGCTGGTTTTGAAAGGACCTATATGTACGTTTGGTTGGAGGACCGTCTCGAGCAGAAGACATCTGGTGTTAGCCAGGCTATGACATGATAGTTTTCCATCTTTAAAAGGTTGGTCCGCATCTAGAAAGTTAAGGAAACACTGATTTACTCTGCAAATCATCTGTAATTGGGGGTAAAAACGTGTCCATGTCGTCAAATGTGTTTTCTTTCCTTCGGACTCGAGCTCTGCTGTATAAAGGCGGAGCAGTTCATGATTATCTGCACCGGCTCCGTCAGGAACAGAAATTTGCCGCTGATTTATTTGACATGAATCGGCACTTGGTTGTACCATTAAAAATAACAAAGTTGGACTCCCGGCGTTAACGGCTACCGGGGCAAATCCACGGAAAGGTGATCGGGCCGTGGAGTTGTACATCGCCGCCGCTTGTACATTTGGTGCCAAACTGTGAATGGATGAGTGTACTTTTTCATCCATATTAGACTCTTCCCCATCTCTCAGTGCCAGTTCCAGCCATCAGGCTCTGTTTGCCCTCTAATGAAACATATTCATCTTCATCTCGCTCTCTCGCGGTTCTCAAACTCACTTTACAGCATAGTCAATTAAACCCTTAGGGGCCACTCTGTGCATAAAAGGATATATAATGCTTTGACATTTCAGTGAGTCCGCATTAGGCGCACCCATAGAACATTCTGCTGTGAGCGGGATGAGAAAGAGTCAAAGCCGAGCCTAGAGGTAGAGGGAAGACAGTCAGAGGGATTGGGTCTCTCATAAGCTAGTTATCTCTTAGGATTCAGTTACTTATGCTGATGTAATAGGGCAAGTGTAAGCTGATACTCAAGTCTTTCTGTGACCCCTACACTGGCTCTTGTTCTCATATTAGGCTGCCTAATATATATTAATGCATATATAGTGTAACAATAGCCCGGTTAATAAATAACTAAAATGGACTGAGCTCAGTTGGGGAGTGTATCAGTGTTTTCCGGCTCATGATTTAGAACTTTTGAGAGACTTGATAACATAACGTTGTGATTGTGGGCTTTTGCTGGATCCTGGTTCCCTGACAAGCGTGGGTCACATCTCCAGCTGCAGGTTCTCTGAAACGGCTCGACGCGACCGACGTCTCCAACGTCTCCAACGTCGCCGCTGACTCCAGGGCTCGGACTTGTGTCTGTAGTGGACTCAGTGTTTTTGTTTTATTGTTGACTGCGGGTCATTAAGCAGACTTTTCTGACTGGAAACTGAAGATTGTCAATCGCTCACTCTCTCACACCAAACCCCATTGAGAAAATGGTTGCTTTAAGCTCGCTGCGACACAGGAGCTGCCGGTCCACTGCTGCCTCGTGTGGTCAGTTTGTGTCACTGAGGTTAATTTGAACGCAAGATTTCAAACACCACACTCAACACAATCACACTCACAATACGACATTTGAACTTACTGACGGAGGCAGCAGTGGATCAACAACTCCTTTATGCTGCCATGTGAAAATCACTGGTTTGGTGTGAGAGAGTGAACAACTTCACAAAGCAAAGTAAACTTTAGTTTTTAGTCGTAAAAGGCTAACAATGAAAAAAAGCACTGGATTTACAGTATACAGATACAGTAGACTTTAGCATGTAGATATCATTAGGTAAACATTTTGTTATTTGGCTAAAATCCGTTTTTTCTTTGCGTCCGAGCTTGTTTGTGATTCCACCAGTGACATGTTAAGGTTTTAGCAACTATTTGCCTCGAAATGGGATCAAAATTTACAAAATTTTACATCATATTCTGTTGAAGAAGAGCCAAAACGTTAACTCCACAGAAAAACACTTCCCCGTACTTAAATTCAAATTATTATACCATAGAACTATCCCTTTAAAACATATACTTTAAAGGCTCAGTGCGTAAAACATTCTCAGCCTTCACCTCATTTAGCATCAAACCTCAAAAAAAAAACAATTATTTTTTACCTACATTTTAGACGCTGGAGTTTTAAGTTTTTCAATTCATATTTAATTCATTCATTCGCTCATTGTGTTCAACTTCACACGTTGTGTATTCCTGCCGTCGTGTCGGCTTTGTCGCTCTCACGTCGTCGTCGTCTCAGTTTTTCCTAATGAAAGAGGAATAATTCTGTGGTGGATTCTAATGTCCACTGCTTTTCTCTCGGTCACTTTACGATTGTTTGTGTGTCTGTGTGCGTGTGCGTGTGCGCCTGTGTGTGCCTGTGTGTGTGTGTGTGTTTGGTATGCCACAGCCACCGCCAGCGCGTGGAACAACAGCGCTCGGCATCCATTGTCTGGTGCGGCTCTATAGGGCTTCGTTGGCACTGCATGTGAACAGATGTGTTTCAAATCATTGTTGTTATTTACCAGTGATGGGGTAGAGCTCAAGAACACAAACCTCCTCTCCTCTCTCCTCCTCTCCTTCTGATTTATTCATTCGGACAATGAATGTATGCAGAGATGCTGAAGAAAAACCTGGATCTTTTCCGCGCGGATTGACAGGGAAATTTATTATTCATAAAAGCTAATGCATTGTTTCTGTTGCCTTAAATCTCCCTTTTTTTCTTTTTTTTTTTGTACTTTATTTTTTTGCTCCCTCTCTTTTTCACACGTCTCTTTCACACCGGTGCAGTGAATCCTCTCTGGCAAAGGTTGGCAGTTAAATGTCTGTGTTGAAATGAGAAGTTTGAAATGCTATCTGTGCTGTGTGTATGTATATAAGTGTCTCTGTGTGTGTGTGTGTGTAAACTGATTTAAATCGCTCTTTGAGCCCTACAGAATGGCGCTTTAAATGTTAAATGGGGGTTGAAGCCTGCCTGAACTAATTTGTAGGGCTTTGCACCGTGTTGACATTTAAATGTGATAAGAATAGCAAACTGTACCCGCCGACCTATTTGGAAGATGCTTTCGGAATACATTCACATCAGCTGCGGCCTATAATTAATAAAAAAAGACAGGCCTCCCTCGCTCCAGATTTGATTATAATACAACCTTATAAACACACCAGGGATAGATGAGAGGAGACGAAGAAGAAGGAGAGGAGGAAGAAGAAGAAGAAGTGCAGAAGAGAAGAATAACAGGAATGAAAAAAAACAAAAAAAAACAAGAGAAATGATGGGGGCAGGAATTAAGAGGGAGGTGGATTGCGAACACCTGGTCTTTGAGGCAGATTGCGTTGGCTGGCTGCTGTGCTATCACATTACTCTGATCCTGCCTCTCTTGTTTGTCAGAGAATTGAGGAGAGAGAGAGAGAGAGAGAGGGAGGGAGAGAGAGTGGGAGTGGGGGTCTGCGAAATCAGCATGCAAATAACACCACATTGTTAACTTAATCAGATGCAGGGGGAGAAAATATGGAGAGGGATGGGAGGAGAAGTGCGGAGGGAGGGAGGGAGGGAGGAGAGGAAGAGGAGCTCTGCGTTGATGGGAGATGGCAGAGGGCATGCAGATTATAACCACCCTGCACCCCCACCTCCCAACACCACTACATCCAACACCCCAGGCTCCTCTGGAACTTATAGACGACATGCTGCTGTGTGTGTGTGTGTGTGTGTGTGTGTGTGTGTGTGTGTGTGTGTGTGTGTGTGTGTTTGTATTTGTCACCTCTTTAGGACATTTTCTTCTCTGTCATAAACACTGACCTTGTCAGGACCTGTAGTCCTCATGGAGACCCAAACCTGGTCCCAATAAGACAGATTTCTGAAGGAACTGGCTTAAGTTTAGGACTCAGATTTGAACTGTGGTTATGGTTCAGGTTCAGGATAACGCACAAACCTGGGTGTTCGTTAGGTCTTTGTGTGTCCCTATAACTTTAAAGGGCTTTTTGACAGCTTTTAGACCTGGTTTTAGGTTTAGAAGTTGGGTTTAGGCCTGGGTTAAGTTAAGGAGTTGAGAAATGTCCCTCACTAACAATTCTATACAAACATGTGTGTGTTCTTGTATTTGTTATGTCTTTTAGGACATTTGTCCATCATAAACACTGACCTTGTCAGGACCAGTAGTCCTCAAACCTGGTCCTAATGGGTCTAAGGAACTCGTTAAGATTTGTGGTTATGGTTAAGGTTAAGGATAAGACTTTGTTAAGGTTGTTCAAATGAATGGAAATCAATGCAGTGTCCTAAGAAGGCTAGCAATCTGTGAATGTGTGTGTGTGTGTATACATGTCTGTAGAGGACATATTATCTTGATTCAAACCTATCTTTGGACATTTTGTCTCGTCCTCACAACTTATGATGCTTAAGCCTTGGTTTTAGGGTTAGAATTGTTTCCTTGTGATGGTTCAGGTCATTTTGAGACACAGCGTCTTCAGTCAATGTTATTGTTAGCACTGAGCTACTAGCGAAGCATTCATTCAAAAAAACAGGATATTTCTGAACAAATACCACCAAACGTCCGTCTTTCACAGTAAGACACGCCTCTTTCACAGTAAGACATGCCCCTAATACGATGAGTAAACAATCAGGACAAACTGAGTGAATCAAAGCTCTACTTACGCTGCTGTAACATCAAGAGAAGTTAAACAATTGTGGGGGAAAAAGTGTTAAAAGTAAAGTAAAAAGTCAAATTACCGTTGTTTCACTGCACCAAACAATCACAGGGCGGAGTCTTTAATGCAGCCTGTGGATGGACTGTGTGTAAGAGAGGGAGAGAGACCACGTCTGAACGTGGTTTTTAATGATCATGATCTGAAGAAGCACTGAGACCTGAACTCACAGAGGACGGATGTTAACTCCGCGTCTTTGACACCGACAACAGTGACTGTGGTTGTTTTTAAATCATCCACACGTCTCAGTTTATCAGTTTTACATTTTAGCTTTGCTTAGCTCTAGATTCACTCATTCATTCATTCATTCATTCATTGTCTTCTGATGTATCCTCCACATGAGCGTCACAGGGGGGTTTGAAGCTAATCCCAGCTGACTCAGGGTGAAAGGTGCAGGTCACACAGAGACAACAGGGGTCTCAAACTCAAATGAGCAACTGGTCTGGTCAGGAGGGGGCCGCGGGATTCCATTAAGATGTCAAAATAATGACATTTGTGACAGAATTTCAAAATAAAAGAGCACAATTCATCTTTAAATGTCCAAAAAATAGACTTAAATAACTTGGCGGGCCACTGGAGGGGCCACATATGGTCCACGGGCCAAACCAGGATCCGAACTGCTGACCCGCTTGTCGCGAGGCACCAATGTCATCCACTGATGCGCCGCCCAGCGCTCGATGTAAAATGTTAAAGCGTCCGTCTTTGTCCCGTGCGCTGCATGTTGTCATCTGTTTTTTTTACGGGGTTTGATGTATTCAACTCACGTCATAGTTTATAATTACATCATAACATAATCCTCATAATCCAGAGGCCACTCGTGTGTGTGTGTGTGTGTGTGTGTGTAGTAAGAACATGATGATGTGTGTGTGTGTCTCGAGGGAGACGCTCATACACTGAACTACAAAGAGGTCATTTTTCATTATAAACATCCACTGCCTTAATGAACTTAGTGCCCACCAGAGCACGCACATACTAAATTGCGTGTGTGTGTGTGTGTGTTGTATCTTTTTAATGAGTGTGTGTGTGTACTGTAACCTTTGTTGTGGAAGATAAGTCAGTGACGAAGATGAAGGTCACGCAGGGCAGAGAAGAATGAGGGAAATGCCATGTTGGCTGGGACGCACTCACTCCTCCCCAATGAAGCTGTGGTGCAGACAGACGCAAGGAATTCTGGGACATGGCCAGAGCATACCTTTCACTGACTGACACACACACACACACACACACACACTGGTTCTAGAGTCTGTATTGTGTGTTGACCTCCTTTATTTATCGTTAAAGCCTGAGAAACAACACGTTTTCTCCCTGCACCAAACCCCAGAGAGAAAATCAGTGATTTTACCTCACAGCACACTGAGCTACTGATGCGCCGCTGCTGTTTTTGCTGAACTTGTGTCACGCGGGTAAATCTGAATGAAGCTTTTTAAACGCCAAAGTGACTAAATGACACATTTCAAGTTCGTGATGGAGGCAGCGGTGGATCAACAGCTCACTGTGTGCTGTGATGTTAAAATCACTGGTTTTCTCTATGGGGTTTGGTGCAGGGAGCGTGATCTTCAGTTTCCTCTCTAACAGTGAGATCAACACGAGAACATGTTATTAAGATATCTTAGACTTAAGCTGATGTAGATTTCTTTTTGTTAAGAGCCATCCCTTTAATCTGAGGGTCACAGACTTCTTTTTGTTGCCTCTTTGGGACCTTTTACTGTCATAAACACTGACCTTGTCAGGACGCGTAGTCCTCATGGAGACTAAAACCTGGCAGAACCTCATTTTGTCGCAGCTGCTTAAGTTCGGGGCTAAGATTTTAGTTAAGGTGAGGGATAAGGGGTTTTGTTTCTAGTCTGTGCAAACAAAAGGGAAGTGAATGCAGAGTCCTGAGAAGAATAGCAGTGTGAACCCCTGTGTGTGTGTGTGTGTGTGTGTGTAGTCCGGTTCACAGAGAGGCTTCAGGAAGAAGAAGAAGAAGAAGGAGAGAAAATCTCCTCTGAGGTTTCACCCAACTTCTCCCTCCTGCTTTAATCACGGCCGCCTTTCACTGAGCTGTTGGCGCCGAGGCAAACGTCGCCTCGCTGGCATGGCTCGTCTTCCTCCCCCCACCACCATCACCACCCCCACTCTTGTCTGGATCCATCTTTCATTCTTTATTTTGTCCTGTGAACCTTTTCATCCCCCTCCACCACTCTCTGAGCCCTGTCTTGTGATCTTAAGAGCAGTCACCGCTGTGTTGTTCTGATAAAGTCTGATAGATAAACATGCTCTCTTATGTCCCAGCCCCCCTCCACCACCCCCCACGAGAGCACACCCCTGTAAAGCACTTCCTCTGCTACAATTAGTGTGTAATAAATACACGCCGGCCTTAAAGGAGATAATGCTCTCTCCTCTCTCTCTGATATCAAGTGCCACATTAGCTTCATATTTGATTTATATTCTTTCACTGAGTTTCTCTTCTTCCCGTCACAAAAGAAAACATCGGCCGATGTCGGTCCACGGCAACATGACATTGTAACGCACGCGGGAGACGCAGTTTCCTGATGGCTTTGACGAGATTAGTGAGCTTTTCTTAAACAGGAAGTGAAGAAAAAAGAAAAAAAGAGACCGAGTGAGGTTACATAATAAGTCTGACTGTACTTCTTGCTTCTCTATTTAAGTACAACTATCTGGACTGTACTTTTACTTTTACTCCACTACACTTCCTCTAAAACTATCTTTGTCACTCATTACGACCAAATAAAATCAGAAGAAGAAGAGTTGCTATTATGGTCTGTATTTATAGAGAGCTTTTCTAGCTTTACACTACAGTATTCACTCATCATTCACACGCTTTTACTTTTAAAAATAAGTACATTTCAGAGAATTACTTTTAATACTGAACCCTTAAACACCTAAACCTCAAAATGTGCTTATTTTAACCATAAAAGTCATTTTTTCCACAATAACTCTCAATATCTGTTTGTTATTTCCAATTTAATGCATATTAAAATAGTTTATAAACAATTTAAAATGAAGAAAATGAAAAAAAAACCTTTTATAACCAAATTTTGTTTGTGTTAAATTTGAGTTTTGAACAGTGTAAAACATATTTAAAGTAACATTTCTTTGAGTTTTGTCTCAAATGTCTTAAAACAGGGCCAAGAAATGCTTATACTTATGTACGGGCGCTGATTCGCTGGCTTCTTGAAACAGGAAATTACCGTAATAACCACGCGTTGTCTTTGACGTGCAACTTCTGAGCTTTCAGAAACGGTTTGAGTTTTTCCGATTACACAAACCGTCGCGTAATTACGGCGACGTAAACGTGTCGTCTTCAATATACTCTGTGTTAAAGTCCAGTAAATGTCATCAATTTTAAGACCTTTACTGAAGTAATATTATAAAACTTTACACTTTATTTTACTCAAGTATCACTTTTCAGGTACTTTTATACTTTTCATACAAACTCCTCAAAAGAAAAGTGGGAGATTTAACACATGACATGTGGCACTTTTCAATATTTAAAAATCCCACTTTTCATTTCTCAGCATATGGTGACGGCGGCGCGTACCTGCGTTCATCCTCAAAGACAAAGACAGAGAGACACAGAGAGAGAGACACACAGAGAGAGAGACACACAGAGAGAGAGACAGAGAGAGAGCGAGGTTACAGTAAAGCGAGCGCGGAGGAAGAGCTACTTTCAAACAGACATTCAGACATTGAAGAATCATTCAATTATCGGCAGCGTGATGTAAAATAATTACCTGACTCACTTCTCTGTAATGAGCGCCGCTAATTAGCCGTAGACTTTTGTTTTAGTTGGAGGAAAAAAAGAAACGGAGGAAAAAGTCCCAAACTCCCCGCAGCACGGAAGCTGTGAAAAGATATTTTGTATGTTGAGGTAACACCCCATCTTTTCCCCTCACACACACACACACACACACACACACACACACACACACACACCTTGGTAAATAGTCACGAGTGCACAAAGAAGCTTCTTCTCTTAATTAGCTGTGTAACAATTAAAGTCCCCTCTTAGTAAATTGAACCTTTGTCTCCGTCGCCCTCCCTCGTTTGATTTCAGCACCTGTCACAACAACCCCTCCCTCTGCCGCCACCTCCACCACTGCCACACACACACACACACACACACATGCACACGCACAGACACACACACACACACCCTCCCCACTCCACTGTAGTCATTATGCAAAACTCTAGCAGAATGTTCGCAGCGTGAGTGGAAGAAAAACAGCAAGTCTTCCTGATCCTGATCTTCTCTTATTCGGGACAGATATCGACGTTCAGTCACACGTCACAGGAGGAAATAGGTTCAGGATCCGATGAAGATGAAGATGAAGGTGGAGGAAGAAAATAATGCACAAAAAAGGAAGAAAAGAAGTTAAATTGTGAGGAGAACTGGTCAGGAAAGTGTTAAACATTCTAAATATCTACACTTATGACAATGAATCCATTATTAATGTGAATATTTTCTGATTTATTTAAGAAAGTCATGAAAACATATATCATCGGAGTTTGGGGACAAAACAAAACAACAATGTTTTGGTAAACATTGAGTCACATTTTCTGACATCTATAAATCTTAATCTATACATATGATTCAATACATATAAACACTGTAAACATGTATTTAAAATGTGTGTGTGTGTGTGAGTGTGTGAGGGCGAGCAGCAGTGATGTAAACTATGACAGATACACTGTAGCCATTGTCTCTGTGGCAGTCTAACACACACACACACACACACACACACACACACACACACAGGTGCAAGTGAACATCAGCATCAGTTTTACACTTTGAACATTAGAGGAGGAAGGAAGGATGAAAGGAAGGAAGGATATTTATTTTTTATATAAAAAAAACTGAACGCAACATACACACATATATAAAGTATATACACACATATACTGTATATATATGTATAGATATATAGTTTGTTGACAAATAAAGACATTTGATAAACACTGATCAACATCTTCTGACACTTTACTAACCAAACGAGTAATAATTAACAGAAGAATAATCTTAATCCAACGCACAGCCTCATGTTTATCATATTCAACGTCTGTAGTTTCAGGAGAAAACACACAAGCTGCATCATTATTTACTTATTTATTAGTTCTATCTCTTAAATGTTTGTCTGTGTGAATGCGCCGCTCGTCTTTATTCTCTGCTGCGGGGGTTTGTCCTCGCTGCTGGGGAGAGGTGTCCACACACACACACACACACACACACATGCTCAGGGACAGAGACATCTGCAGGTCATCATCATCATCATCATCATCATCATCATCAGAGTGGGAATAATACCAGGGATGGTTATCATAAAGGGAAGCTTTGAGCTCCCGGCCTGTCTTGGGAAGATGATTTGGCCGGTCCCAGAACAATGAACTGTGGGAATCCGCTTGTCCCGCATTGATCTTCCTCCCATGGCTCTCTCTCTCTCTCCCCCCCACCCCACCCGCCCGCGGCTGTCAGAGCCGACAGGACGGATGAGAAGACTGAAAACATTTTTCTTCTCTCGCACTGATCAGCGGGGAAAGGACGAGCTTGAAAGTTGAACTACCTGTTGACAGCGGCTCTTAAACTCAATGACACATTGTTCCGCTCACACAGAGGCAGAGGCTCCGGTTCACTCGCTCACTCGCTCGCTCACTCATTCATTTGTCGCTGGGGTCAGAGTCCGCGTGCTGGGCAGATCCCCGCTGCTCCCCCTCGCGCTCACTTTCTGTCCTAACGCTGACAAATCACGTGTTCTTTGAACGTATATTAATTAAATCATATGTGAGATAATGTAGAGCCACGGTTCTCAAATTGTGGTGCGCGAGTTTCCTCTGGTGGCACAGGAAATGGAATGAATAACAAAATAACAGCAGCTGTATAAAGTAACTTAAGTGATGCTTGAGTAAAAGTAGACGCTTCTTACCTTTGTTAGGTTAAAGTCACTTTATAATATTACTATAAGTTTATGACATTTACTGCACTTAAGTATCAAAAGTCAGTTGTTTAAGTTTTAGAAGTAAAAGTACTAAAAAAAAAAAGGTGAGGAGTTAGGATTGACCCATGGTGGATCAGTGGTATGGCCTGTTGTCTTTCAACTGGAAGGCTTTAGGTTCAATTCCTATGTGTCCTTGAGCGAGAACAATGAATGAGTGAAAACTGTAGTGTAAGGCAGGTCATCAAGACTCTATAAATACAGACCATAATACTTTGGTTGTAACGAGTAACAAAGAGAGTTAGAGGAAATGTAGTCAAAGTGTAAAAGTTGCAGTATTTGTACTTTGTTACATTACAACACTGCAAAATAATAATAACAATAATAATAATATTTAGAGTCTTTATCTAATTTCACATGTTTACATATTTATGTGATGAGTTTAGATGAGGAGGTTGGAAACTGTGGGGCGGAGTCGGGATGGGATCATTACAGGAGGAAATAATGACATGAACTCTGTGTCTGAGTGAAGAAGACGCCGAGAGATGAAGGACAACATGTCAGTGTGTGTTTATGTTTATTTATTTATCTTTAAATAAGATGAATTAAAAGAAATCCCTTCTAATCTCCAACTTTTCCCCCTATAAGGTGATTTTCACTGCTTCACTACATGCAACATATGGCAAACCTCCCCGTCGTCCCCTCAGCGCCACATCACCACCGCGGCGGCGGCGGCGCGTTCGTCTCATTAATGATTTTGGTGCAAATATGATGGAATTCAACACGTTGCTAATAATGATTGATCAGTTCAACGCAATGAGTTTGTTCATTAGGACTTAATGAGGTATCGCATTGTGATGAATCGATGGCTTTTCACGTGTCGATACATAAAAAAAAGAGAAAAATACAAAGTAACGTCCGACTAATGGCTTTTTTCTCGATCCCTGCGCGCGCCTCTCGTCTTAAATGCCAACATTT
Organism: Solea senegalensis; assembly: GCF_019176455.1. Lineage (NCBI taxonomy): Eukaryota > Metazoa > Chordata > Actinopteri > Pleuronectiformes > Soleidae > Solea > Solea senegalensis. The sequence goes on along the minus strand of NC_058027.1, from coordinate 27,075,315 downwards.
GGCCACGTGTCCCTTCAATATGAATTCATATCAGGTGTCTGTTTCTAATATTGAAACTGCCTTTTCATATACTTTACTCATTTACATGGTAACAATTAGAGGAAGGGGGCAACTGCATTTCTGATTCTTTTGCTGCTGTTGATAAAGACGAGCACATTCAAATGCTGCTGAAATACACTTCCATTGTATTATAGATACCACTTATAATTAAGCTGAGGCTGGAAGAAGAAGAAAAAAGAGCAGAGGAGGAAAAAATGCATTAAGAGAAGCAGAGTGACATCAGTTTCACTCTGTGTGTGTGTGTGTGTGTGTGTGTGTGCGCGCGCTCTGCTGAATATTAAACCACAAAACTATAAAGACAACAAGTGAAGTATCGTGTGAAAAAGCTGAAGGAAGTCTCTGTGGCTTCACACACATCACGGGAGCCAATGGGCTTTTTTTTCTTTAATGAGGCAGCGTTTGTCGAACATGCCAGGAAATAATCGGGTGATAGAGGTTACAATAACGGCTCAAAGTGTAGATACAGTAGCAGAGTGGAGACTGCTGCTGCTGCTGCTGCTGCTGCTGCTGCTGCTGCTGATGCTGATGGAGTCTGCAACACGCTGAGCCGAGTGGCCCCGGGGTCTTTCCTTTAAAAAAAAAAAAAAAAACACCGGTAAGAAGCGACAAAAGCGTGACTTTGATCTTCTTCTAAACGCCATATTGTTTCCTTAATATTAATGTTGTGTGTGTTTGATGTGGAAACGGGAGAAGTTGTTGACGAGCGTTTTCTGCGAGCAAATATTTGACAGCAGCGTCCTGGTCTGTGTTTTCTGTCTGTTTTTAGAGGACATTCACACGTCGGGATTGTTGTCTAATATAAAGGGCTGTGTCTTCTCCTGTGTGTGTGTGTGTGTGTGTGTGTGTGTGTTGCCACTCTCTACACCACCCTCAAATTCCCTCCACACTGGCATGTGTGTGCTGATATGAGCAGAGGGGGGATGTCACATAAGAAATGTCCTTTTTAATCAGGGGAAAAAATATAAAATGACTCGGGAGCAAAGCAAGCATATTAATGTGCCTCATTTGCATACGCTCGTCAGCCAGGATACGTTTGTAAAAAAAAGGAAAGAGAGAGAGAGAAAGAAAGAAACACAGCACACAAACTGGATTCGTCAGTTCATTTCACATTATTCCATTGTCTATCTGCCTTTGTTATATGTTAAAGATAAAGGCAGAAATCAAATTGAAGAAAAGGGCAAAGCTGCTATCTCCCCCAAATGAGCAACAGCTCATCAGCCGAGTTTAAATCACAGATTTCTATTCCAAAAGGCAGCTGCCTCTGTAAAGAAGAAAAAAAGAGCCATTCAAATAAGGTCTTCTCTGATAGAAGCGTGTCTGCTGATGGAAGCTGTGGTCTCACCCTAAATGCAGTTTAAAAAGCAGTCAAACTAAGTTTGACTCTGTTTTCTCCCAGTATTCACACACATACACATGCTATTCATTGACTTATTCTGTTTATTTATGCCCGTGTTAATGATGTTACATGATTCTTGAGACGAGTGTCACTGTGGATCAGTCTTTCCTGAGTGGAAACTGAAGTTTAATAAAGCTTTGACTCTCCCTCACGCCAAAGTCCATAGAGAAAATCAGCGTTTTTATCCCACGGAGACACAGGAGCTGCTGCTCTACTGCGTCTGTGAAGCTTCTGTCATTCACTGAATCCAAATGTCACTAAATAGCACATTTAAATTCTCTACTGGAGGCAGCGGTGGATCAACGACTCCTGTGAGCAGTAATGTAAGAATGCAGATTTTCTCTATGGACTTTGGCGTTGGCAATTCAACGTACCAAAAAGTTCAGTTGACACTCAGGAAACGGCCGTTTAACAGCGAGAAAAAGTCGAAAACACGTTCTTAGGACATCAGAAACTGAAGAAGTGTTTCTCCTGATGGACAAACTTTTACTCTCCCTATGTTCACACACACACACACGTATACATAATACTCATTTATCTCTTAATTGTTGCTTGTTTTATTAATGTTCTTTGCGGAGAACATGCGATCGGGCGTAAATGTTTGCCGCTTATTGAGCTTTTAGAGAAGATGGCATCGCTTTTATATCCTGGATGAATTCAGTGGAATCGCTTTATGATTCTTGTGAAGAGGATTTAAAAAAATAAATAAATAAAATGAATAAATAATTGATGGCCACGCTGCTTTTTCTAAATGGAAACTGAAGTGTGTACATCGTTTACTCTCCCTCACGCCAAAGTCCACAGAGAAGATCAGCGTTTTTAGCGCCATGGAGACACAGCAGCTGCTGCTCTACCGCTGCCTAAACTGTCAAGTTTCTGTCACTCACGTGGAACCAAATGAAGAATTACGGACACAGAAGTCACAAAATAACACATTTGTACTCAGTAATGTAGGCGGCAGTGCATCAACAGCTCCTGTGCTGATTTTCTCTGTGGACTTTGGTATTGTAAATTGTGAAAAAGTGTAAACGGCGTTTTTCAGATATCAGAAAAACTCAAAATGATGGAGACTTTTATTATCTGACCTTTCCGCTCAGAGGCTCTGCTGACGGAAGCTGTCGTGTAACATCGATGCAATTTCAAATTTAAAACAGCCGGACAAAGTTACTCTCTGTCCTCACACACGTACGTCTGTCAGAGAGCATAACGTAGCTCTTATATTCAGCGGAGTGGCTTTAGGATTCTTGTGAGGAGGATTCAGAAGAAAAGAGAGAAAAGAAGTGGCGCGGCCCACGACCGTCACATTCCTTTAAACGCCACAGTCACAGTCTCTTAATTCATGTCCCCGAGATAAGAATCCACCATGGACAGTGTGTTGGAGGGACAGTGGAGAAAGGAACAGGCCACTCTTATGTCTACAAACGTCCCACTGATGGGCGCCGAGCGCAGAGGGCGGGACTTTAAAGAGAAAGAAATTCAGTCCATACGTAGGTGGGTCATTTTTGGTAAAGGCTAAGTTCTCAAAAGCATGCCAAGTCAACATGATGGCATTAACCACCGTTTAATAGTAATAAAATCCCAAATATAGGCTCTAAATTTACTTTGGAAGAGGCTCCAGTTGCCGTCTGTGCCTGTGAATTGTATACTGAACATGTGCGACTATGTTTAATGTTCAAATGCATCATTGCAGCCGGATTAGCTCCATAAGCTCCCGCTAATAAGCATCTCAAATGATGCCATATTGTCTTTTAAAGTGCACTCACCTAATACCAGTGTTAAACACTGAAAGGATTGTTTTTATTTGTTTTTTTTGGATGATTATATTAATGTGTAACAGCACAGTGGTGTTACCGGGCAGCATGCTAATCAGCGTAATGAGATATTATACAATATTTTGTTGACCAAAGCAGATCCGTGGTTATTGTTTCTGAGGGTTTGACCCCTGCCAGCAGCCAGAGGAAGTGTGCAGATAGATGTTTAAACCTCACCATCTGGAGAGCAGATGGATCTGCATTTAAAAGCAATGTTATTTCTCTCTCTCTCTCTCCCTCTCTCCCTCTCTTTTTTAATCGTTTTATTCACTGGTGTTGTTTATATGAAAATGAGAACACTCGCGGAGCAAAAAGTCAGCGCTCACTCCACTGACGTCAAGAACCACGACTGAGAACATGCAGGAAGTCAACATAAGGCAGCTTTTTATCCACTTAACAAAGGGCTCGTACAATTACACATGTGTCAGTTCAAATCTGTGATCTCCTAAGGCTACGTTCATGACTGTATCTTCATCTTTTGTCAGTGGAAACTGATGTTTGTGAACCTTTCACGCTTCTGCACCAAATCCCATTGAGTAAATCACCCAGGACACAGGAGCTGCTGCTCTTCTGCTGCTTAATTTGAAAAGTTTCTGTCATTCACGTGAATCCGAATAAAGGATTTTAGACACAGGCGTCGTAAAGTAGCACATTTGAATTCACTGGTGGAGGCTGCAGTGGATCAACAACTCCTGTGTGCAGTGAAGTAAAATTGATTTTCTCTGTGGGATTTGGTATTGGAGATGAAGGTAAAAACAAAACATCAGTTTCCAGTCAGAAACAGTTAGATTATAGTGGGAAAAAGTGGAAAACATGCTCTCAGGTCATTAAAGAGTCAAGCTGATGTCGATTGTATTAGCTAAAGTGGCTAAATTCTGACTTTTCCTGGTGTTTCAATGAGCGTGTGCACAGTGAAGTCAGTGCTGAGTATTTTCACACAACCACACTTGAGATGAAGTATCCCTTTTCAAAGACAGCACAGAAAGTAATGATAAACTGTATGTCAACAAAGTAACGCGTATCCAGCTTCCTGTCAGACAGAAGGATGCTCTTATCTGTCAAGTGTTTTTTCTTCTTTCTTTCTTTTCATATCATAATAAAAGTTCAAGAAAGAGCAGAAGGGAGAGCACGGGGAATCAGATCGACACTCGTGTGGTTCTGTAATGGAATATTGCGCCAAGAAAAGTGTCATTGCACCAAGATAAGAGTGTTGTGTTTACCGGAGTAACCCCTTGGTTTTAAGTGCTATTGTTAATATCGTAATTGTAGTATTGCGGTGCCTTGCTGACAATGCTGCGTTGCTCCATTTCATTAAGGCATGTAATTGGAAGGATTCTGATAGGGTGGGCACAAGTAGCTTAATTATATACCGCTCACTGTGTTTACGGAGTAATTATTCATTCCAAAATGGTATTGCTCTTTGAAAGAAGAAAGTTCTAAGGAGGCGCAGGAGCCTTTCTCACGACCTTGTTACTGACGAATGTGGGTTAAAATGAAAATGATTCAGCACAGGTTCTTTTTTTGTTTGTCTGTAGTTCTTCACACGCACACAGTGGCGTCTGTTGCTCCAAGCGACACAATATGCAAATACACCAACAGACACGAGCCAATCAAATCACATTTATACACGTGTCTCAAACACGACACGGCGCCAACAGAGCTCTTGGACATTGGTTGTTCTCTGCATTTCCGGTGTTTTGTCACTTGACATCGCATCACCTTCACTTTAGCAACATTAGTAACCTCGCGCTACATGGTCTGCTAACCTCCGCTATCCACCAAGCCTCAGTATTCGTACTAAAACTGCTTTGTTTTCCTTCTGTCTTGGTTTACAGGATGGAGGACTCCAGTTTGTGTCTTGGTGTGTCATCGGCAGTGTCTGATGCTGATGCCCATCTGAGCAGTGCAGTCTTAAATGGCCGCTACCCCATAAGTCAGAAGCTTCACCAGCTCACTGCCCAGCTAGGACACGCCTTTCCCGACCTACACCGCCCACAGCAGATCCCAGAAGAGAAAGCAGCGACGCCTTTGGACGACAAGACTCACCACGCAGCCCTGGCTAGTCAACCAATCAGCAGTCAGATGGCCCTGCTAGCCAATCAGCTCAACCGAGACATCGACGCAGGAGCGCTAAGTGGGTTGAACGGTCGCGTCGACCTGCAGCAGTTTCTCAACGGCCAGAACTTGGGCATCATGTCCCAGATGAATGATATTGAAGATGACGCCCGCAAGAACAGGAAGTATCCCTGTCCACTGTGTGGCAAGAGATTCCGCTTTAACAGCATCCTGTCGCTGCACATGCGCACACACACGGGGGAGAAGCCCTTCAAGTGTCCATACTGTGACCATCGAGCAGCTCAGAAGGGCAACTTGAAGATCCACCTCCGCACCCATAAGCTGGGGAACCTCGGTAAAGGCCGCGGCCGCGTCAGAGAGGAAAACAGGCTCCTGCACGAGCTGGAGGAGAGGGCCATTCTGAGGGACAAGCAGATGAGAGGGAGTGGCAGTCTCATCCAAGCACCTCCAACACCCCATCTCAGCCTCAACAGCAGTTCTAACGCTCATCAGCCACAACTTGGCTCAGCCTGTGGCCTCCTCCCAGCCTCTGGCCTTGCCACTCCAGACACAGTCTCCCAGCCTTCTTCCTCTCCCAAGCCAACTACAACTACTACCCAGGACGAACAGTCCCTCAACCCGACCACAGGTTTCCGCTGCACCTTCTGCAAAGGGAAGTTTAAGAAGCGCGAGGAGCTGGATCGCCACATCCGCATTCTCCACAAGCCCTACAAATGCACACTGTGTGAGTTTGCTGCCGCCCATGAAGAGGAGCTGATAAACCACGTGGAAAAGGCCCACATCACAGCCGAGCCGGCGCAGGGCCAGGGCGCAGGTGGTGCCGGTGGCATGCAGCCGGCCACCGAATTCCGTTGTGACATATGTGGACAGGTGTTCAGCCAAGCTTGGTTCCTCAAGGGTCACATGCGCAAGCACAAGGACTCCTTTGAGCACTGCTGCCAAATCTGCGGCCGCCGCTTCAAGGAACCGTGGTTTCTCAAGAACCATATGAAGGTGCATCTCAACAAGCTGGCAATCAAGAACAAACCACCACAACCCAACGAGCACGACCTGGCTGCTGTCAATAGCATGAGCAATCTGGCTCAGGAGGCTCATGCTAACCTTTATTCCCGCTACATCTCCTGTCTTCAGGGAGGCTTCCTTTCACCAGACAAACAAGGTCTGAGTGAACAACACCAGATGCTGGCTAAAGCTGGGATAGCTATGAAGGAAAAGGAGATGCTGGGGAAGTTGCTGGGACCCATGGCAGGAGGTATGGGCCATGCACTAGGTGAAAACGAGAAGCGCTCGCTCCTGGGTTGCCTAAACCTTGTGCCACCCCTCAAGTCGAGTTGCATGGAGCGTCTGCAGGCGGCTGCAAAAGTGGCAGAGATGGATTCCCTCAGCAGCTACCAAGCCTGGCAGATAATGGCACGTGGCATGGCCATGGACAGGGCTTTTATGCCTAAGGAGCAGCAGCAGCAGCATCACATACCCCCAGTGCAGGAAGATGAGATGGGTGGTGCTGGGGCCCTGGCTTCTTTCTCAAAGGAAAAACAAGACTACTCCCTAATTTCTTCCAATGAAAGCTCCAAGCAGAAGCAGCTCTCAGATGCCTTGCAGGGATCCAAGGCCCCTAGTGGAGCCATGATGTCCCTGAAGGAGGACGGACGAGGCTTTGACAGTCACCGTGACCTAATGTCGCACCATGGTAATGCAGAGGCTCCTGGAGCCTTGGCTGGCTTGGGAAGCCCAAACATTGACTACAGCCTCTCTGGCCTGAAGGACAAGCCTTCAGAGTGTCCCGACTGCGGCCGTATCTTCAGATCATACCATCAGATGGTTGTTCACTCCCGCATTCACGGCAAGGACAGGAGAGGCATCGAAGAAGTGCTGCAGCAACAGGGTCTGGAAGAACGCCGCGGATCAGCCAGTGACCCCGAGTCCCAGTCCATCAGCCGCTCCACCACTCCCGGCTCATCCAATGTGACGGAGGAGAGCGGCGCTGGAGGAGGTCACTCCCAGACAGGAAGTGTCCAGGATGACAGCCCACATCCCTCTTCACCGTCTTCAGGTAGGAACAAAAAGTCTGAGAATAATTTCAACGCATGTCTGTAAATTTTGTTGCGCCACAGTTGTGAAGTGATACAACTCTACATCAATCTTGATGATGATGTTGCTGCAGTTTGACGGTTTTGTTGCCTTGTATTGATCCATATGTCCGTGAAGGTTCTCAGTCATTGAGGTCGTAGTCGTCTTCAGTAGTTAGCTGTTGTTAACTGGACTTGCACGAGACAGTTCACCACTCATCTAGGAAGCTTCCTAAGTTCTTAGAACCCAAGCAAGTCCAGTTGCTTACAGCGGTCCTGATCAGTGCTGGAAACCTGTTTATTTGTATCCATGTCTGTGCTACGTTTTTGGTAATGGGTTGAATTGTTTTGGTCTGACGGTTCTGACGTTTTCCGGATCACGCCAAGAACATTTTTGAGGACCCGTGTTTCCCCTGTCGTGCCCAATAAATCTCTATAAAATAGAGTAATATAAATATATTCATACCAATTAATAACAATACATATTAGGGCGGTCAATTTTTCCCAAAAATCAAACAAATATTAAGATACACACTATTCTTTTGAGGATATTTGGGTGCCCGCACACAACTTTACTTATTGTACTTGGGCGAACCAAGCTAACAGCTTGTCCGCAGTTTGTCAGCCATGGTGTAAAACCCGAAATACTCTACATACGCAACTTTTCACATGCTTTGGTGTTGTGATTTTTTTGCTACGACGATGCGCTGTGAAGGCGTTCCTAATGGATATTCGGCTAAGCTGCAATCACAGCGCCCTCTGCTGGACCACGTGTGGGTTATTGCAGAAGTTTAGATAAAAAAGTGACAGCCCTAATACCCATACATGCCTGTACAGACATATTTTTCTTTAATCCATTACATACATACAGTACAAATATACTTATTTCCACGTTCTTATGCTGGCTGCGTTGTTGCTACATTTCACATTAATCCAAACAAGCAGACGCGGCGAGAACCCGCGATCCAAGAGTAAATCCCGCTTTACCATTGCATCCACGTTCGCAGGTTAGCACTCCGGATCCCCGTGGAACATGAGTAAAGAGTGGGAGCGCGGGGACGAACTCACTTTAACCACAGCGATTAATAAATGTCTTTAATAAACACGTCGGAGACGACTGTACCCCTCCCCTCTCCCTGCACAATATACATATAAATACAGGCCGGCCGGGGCGAGATAAGTGTATGTTTAGTGGGATTAAGGGAGGCTCGCTGCTAATGATTACACAAGTTTTTAAAGGTAACTTTCGCTCGCTCCTCGGGGCACTGTTCCGCCGTTAAGTACGTGCGTGGTAATTAGGTCACGACTGTGCGATAATCAGTCGGTTTAAGCTAAACAAGACACTAATTAAAGCTATACATATAAAACAGGTCAAAAAAAAACTTCATTTGCAAAAAAAAAAAAGCAAGGGTGTGCTTTTAAGTCTGAGGGAGAGAGGGGGAGAAGAAATATGTAAATAAATATAAATATAAATCAGAGAGGCTTAGCTTAAGGCTGTGAGCAACTTAATTCCACCAGTGGAGATGAAATTGTTTATTTATTCACAGAGGCATAAAGTCCTTATCATGCCCGTGTAGTGTGATGGGTTTGAACATGGGATAGGCTATGTTTATTTTAATCTAAGAAATAATAACAGACAACCCCCCACCCCAATTAGGAATTAATGAAAATGAGAGTGAGATAAAAACCTATTTTCTTTATAGAGACTATTAAACATAACACTTTCTCAACAGGGTGGGGGTGTAGCGGATGTAATTATCTTCTGAATTTTAATGCTGGAAGTTTCTCTCTCCATCTGTCTCTCTCTCTCTCTCTCTCTCTCTCTCTCTCTGTATGTGTCTCTTTTGACTCAAGCACTTTGAATCTGATGGCTACAGCTTGTGGCGTTTCAACAGCTTCAGAAGTACTGTATTAACAACGAGTGCGCACACACACACACACACACACAAAAGTAAATTAAAATATTAATTGACAAATAAAACCAGTAGAATTTCTACCACAGAATGTGAAACGAGCACAAAGGCATCACAGTCTACGCCACTTTGGGAAGAGGAAGAGGAAGAGGAGGAGGAGGAGGTTTGAGTGAAAGACAAAAAATATATATATATATATATATGTACATAGTACATAAATCTGTTAGTTTTCCATGAAGCATAAATAGTTGCACTGCTGTGCTGAATGGTTTGTGTACAGGTAACAACGTCACACTCTCATCTCAACAGGCTGAACACACACAGCTCTGCCTTTATTTAATCTGACGCCGTCATAATCTCAAAGACGGTGTTTACACTGAAGAAGAAAATGTACCTCTTTAAAGGAGTAATGTGTAAAATTTAGAAAGGCTTTAGTGGCAGAAATTGGATCCACTACATCATAAATACGTTTGTATTAGTGTGTAATCCCTATAATCCTAATAACCTTAGCCTTAGATTAAAACAGTCACATGTACTTAAACCAAGGGCCTTGCTTTATGGATGCAGCCATCTTGTGTCGCCATCTTTTTACAATTTCAGCGTCCTTTTCGGCGTGTGTAGGCCACCGTAGTTTCCTGATGTGCTTGAATCCTTTAGTATCACATATTTTGACACGGCAGACCTTTAAAAACAAATAAATAATATATGTACATACATATATGATAATAACAATAAAAAACGCAGCTTTAAAACACATATTAGTGACTTTTAGAGAGGAGTTGCTATAATCTGTGACATTTCTCTAATCTGAGGACCGCTGCAGGATTACAGGCTTGGGTGTTTATCCTGCCCTGCGTTGTTACTGATGTACAGATTATTATTATAATAAAAGCTGGATTTTTAAAAGCGTGTGAGTGAGTGATGAGGCGTGCAGTGATCTGAACACACCTCTTTTTTTAAATATAAGTGGGGGTAAAAGGAAAAGTGTGAAGTAAACACATTTGACATCAGAAAAATGTTAACTGTGCTTGTTTTTTTTTTGCGACTTCCTGTTTTTCTTTAATTTTTCAGAAGCGGTGTAAAAAAAAAACAACCTGTCTTCTCTTCATGTGTGGAGCTCAGGGACTCTCAAATTAGAAGCTTTGATGTGTGAGAAAGAAATGTGTCTGAGTCTCATGTGGAGAAAGGTGTCATGCTTCGCCTCTGCATGCATGTTTTGTTGTGCGTGCATGTGTGCATGTGTGCGTGTGTGCATGTGTGTGCGTGTTGGGCGGGGGGTTTTGTTACAGTATGTGTTCATATCACTCTCCTGTCGTGAACAGGATGTGGCTACTGTACCATTGTCTCCTTTTTCTTAATATTTCACTGCCTTTGCAGTAATTCTAAGTTTAAGTGTGTGTGTGTGTGTGTGTACGTACACCTGCAGTGTGAGAGAGTGTGTGTGTGTGTGTGTGTGTGTGTGTGTGTGTGTGTGTGCCCTTTCACTCCCCCAGCCGCCACCTACCCACGGCAATTTAGTGTTAAAGTAAAATTATAGTAATCAACAATAACATCTCGGCTGTGAAAGAAGGTCAGCGCCGCTCGGCTTTTGTCTTTGAGTCGACACTTGTTTAAAAAGTGTGTTTGGGAGAGAGAGAGAGAGGGAGAGAGAGGGAGGGAGAGAGAGAGGGAGACAAAGGCCTCTGTCAGAAACGTCCTTTGAAGACCTTCCGTGTTTCAGCGCGGCTCGGTGACTCACCTTGAGCCTGATTCTTATTCAGTGAAATTCTCCCATTTATTGATTTATTTATTTATCTATCGTCTGGAAACAAAGAGGAAATTACATTTTATGCCCATCACTGTCTTGTTTTTTTTGTCGTTTGTTGACTTTTCCTTGGACTGAGTTCACTGCGCGAGTGCTTGTGTTTGTGTGAAGATCAAAGAAGAAGAAGAAGAAGCATTAAAGGACTCAATGTAACAGCGGTTTTGATTTAGGATGAGGAAAAAACTCTGAAATGTAACTATTGCACTTTCAAAGTAAACTTAAATGAGTGGAATTTAACTGTGTTTTAACTCTTTTTAGTGACAAAAATGTTATTTAAATGGATACATTGGACGTATTTGGATTGGAATTGGTGGTAAAATATTCAGTTTAACAACAATTTTGATTAGGACTAGAAAATGTCTGAAAGTGTCAAATGTAACAATTTTAATTTCAAAGTAACCTTAAAAAAGTCTAATTTGAGTAAATTTCAGGTTGTATTCAATGCGTTTAGTGAAAGAAAAAGATAAATTGGATGTAGGCCTTTTTGGAATCAGAATTGTAGCTAAAATCACTCAATTTGACAGCAATTTTGATTTGGATGAGAAAAACCTTTATTTAACTATTTTAGTCTAAAGGTAACCTTAAATAAGCAAATGTCAAGGTGTATTCAACACGTTTAGTCACAAACATACACTTAAAATAGAGAAATTGGACGTATTTGGAATCAAAATTTGAACATAGAATTGGTGCTAAATAAGTCAATTTAACACCAATTTAGATTATTATTATTATTAGATACCAAATATATCATATAAGGTCACTGTAAAACTAAAATATTTAAATTTAACACTGTTTCAGAGTCGGAATTGCTGTTTAATTGATTCTTTGGCACGCTTTTAACGTAAGCTGACACTCAGAAACTTGATAAATGTAGCTGAAGGTGTGTATTTTTCATCCAAAGGTTTACTATTATTTAGTTTCTGCATTATTTTTACTGAAAATATTGACTTGCACGGCAGCACAGACACAAAACACAAGCAAGAATTTGTTAGGAAACTATTAAAATGTATCAAGTGGAGGTATTTCTGCACATGGACATCAGCTGTAGAAAAATACTTACGCGTCAAACTCTCGTGTCGTATTCACGTTCACGACGTGAAGCAACAGGTTTGGACTCTCGTCAACGTCCAAAACAGACGGGACAAAAAACACTGGAAAGCAACTGAAAAAGCCTCTTTATTTTTTTATCCTGCAAATAAGAAACCATTCAAAATCAGTGCTTCCACGTTCAAAAACGAGTGTGAATGAGTGAGACAATAGACTTTGCTGCGCACATGAACGAGGCCTGGAGCGCCACGATTCCTCCTCACACGCGTTCCCACAAACCTTCCCGTTATTCCACCGTTAAAGCTCACTCCCACCTCTTGGCTCCGGGCTGAAAAAGACTCCCCTCTCTGTCTCTCTCTCTGTCTCTCTCTCTGTCTCTCTCTCTCTCTCTCTATGTTTTTTTTTGTTTTTTTTTAAAAAGAGGAACAGCTTTTTAACATGGTGAGGATTAGCCTGCAGATCCCTGGTCTTTACCGTGGCTCAAACAAAATGCCTGCTTCACACAAATTGAAAATCGGATTTGCCAACTCGACGCCTCAGGTTATAAAGCGTGGATATTCATCTAATTGCGTCGGTACAGTGGGGGCGTAATTACACGTGCAGACAAACTGTTACAGTGTAATTACTGTGTCATTAAAACAGGAGTAAAGTAGACGCGGGCTATGAATATGCACGCGGAATAATCCAGCTGTTCTCAGCAAATATTAGACTGTGAGTCAAGAAGAATGAACACCTTTTTATTTTGACATAATCACACTGTACATGACACAATCTCAAGAAACACGTAGATTACACACACAATTATACAGACACCTCATTTTGGGGGATTAAAAAAATAGTCTGGAATGTTTATTTTACTTTTCTACAGACATTACATGTCGTTTAGCAGACTTACAAGGGAATTTAAAAGATGACGTCAAATTAGCCCTAAAATTGTCTTCTAAACTGAAGATTTTAAACAAGCGGTCCACTGCTGCCCCGTGTGGCCAGTTTGTGTCACTGAGGTAAATCCGACCAAAGTATTTCAAACACAGATATTAGAAAATATTACATTTGAATGTATTTAAGAAAGCCAGCAGTGGATCAACAACTCCGTAAACTTGATGTAAAATCGTTGGTTTCCTCTGTGGGCTTTGGTGCGGGCGAGTGAGTGAGTTTATTGTTAAGTTTATTGTTGGGAAACGATTTGTGACGGCGAGATAAAGCAACAAACACGCAGAAAATGAAGTGGCCAGCCCATAAACGTTCAAAAATAGTAAAAAGGAACAGAAAAACTTGGATCGCCACCCGGGGGCGACTCCTCTGGTTGCACAAAGAACTCAGAAAGTCAGTTTCCTCACTTCTACAACAGAACTTGATGGCAATTGTTTGTAAATAATGTTTAAATTTAGAGGAAAATACGCGCGATTGACAGCCGGTGTCGTCCAATAGGAGCCTGGCGCCAACTAAACGTCACATTATGATGTTTAAAAGTTGGCAGTAGCAGTAATAACTGTTTGAAAATCCAAAGTAAAGTGAACATATCACTTTAATTATACGCTATATTTCTCTTTACACTTGAAATAATAAACTGTGTGAGTGTGTGAGCACAATCTGTGTGTACATTAAAAAATAATGAATTATGTCCCTCAGGTTTTTTTTTTTCCTCTTTCTTCTGCATAAATTATTTTTGTCTTTGTCAGTGACATCCGCTGCTCTTCTTCTTCTTCTTCTTCTTCTTCCTCCGTCTGCTGCTTTATTCTCCTTCTCTCTATAATCACACAACTCAATGGTTACAAAAAGGGAAAAGAAAACCCTCCAAACCCGCGCTGATTTATTTTATTATTATTTCATTTCCCTTCTTTTTGTTACGTGTCACCAAACTTGCACAGACAGAGTCATTGTGTTGAGGCTGCTGGAGTATTTTTGGTACAGTAGGTCAGGACTCTGGCGTCTGCCAAACGATAAAAAAGTCCCATTCAAACGCACTAATTGTCACTGTGTGCGCGGCTGATTGACACGTCTCGCGTAAATGCAGACTTAGTATTTTTGTACACGCTCGCACAATATAAAAGGGCAATTTATTTCTCTGTTCTTCTCTTTCTCTTTCTCTCTCTCTCTCTCTGCGCGCAGTTCATTTGATTTTTTTCTCCTCTTCTTCTTCTCCTTTCGCTCAGACTCAATTTGTAAATATTACCCACACAGGGAATTAGCCCGGGCCCCTTTTTAGATGTTTTAAAATTCCAATTGTAGTCCGACAAGTGTGTGTTTCTGAACGCCGGGGAGGGGAGGAGTCGCGCGAGACTCCTGGGTGGCGATCGGTGGCCAGTCTTGTCCTTATGAAACATTTATCAGCGCCTTTTTATGTCTTAATGATGGCGTTTGGATTCCCCGCTCCCTCCCTCCCTCCCGTCCGTTTGCTCGAGAGGTCGAGTCAGCCAGCGAAGACGAAGGAGGAGAAGAAGAAGGAGGAGGAGGAATGAAAGAGGGAAGAAACGGAGTGCTGAGAGAGTAAAAAAGAGAGAGGTGAAGAAATGAAAATGACACCCGGGCAATACAGAGATGACAGGGAATCACATTCCTCTGTAAACACCAGCCACTCTTTTCAAATCTTTGCCAAAACATAACGTACTTTTCTCCGAGAACAAGATTCCTCACACACACACACACACACACACGTCCTCTGTCTTTCCCCCATTTCTGTTTTATGTTTTTTATAATTAAAACATAATATTTATCTTTCCGTAACAGAAGGCTGCCGCGTACTCCGTCAGGTAGACTCTTTGCATATTAATATTCTTTAATACATCAACAAGCTATCTGCACCGGTGTCACTGCTCACACTGCAGCAGCAGCAGCAGCAGCAGCAGCAGGAAGTAAAAGAAGAAGTAGAAGCAGAGATTCAGAAGTGACGGATACAAAGAGGAGAAACAAACATTCTCTTTAAAACGCAGCTGAAAACTGAGCAAAAGATGTGAATTAAAAGTTTGTTCACAGAGTCTCAGACGTCACACGTGCATGAAATAAACCATTCAGGCAGATTCAGAATAAATAAAGTGGATTTGGTCCCTGTTTCTTTTCAAAATGTAAGTGACGGGGAGGAAAGACCTGGATCAGGGTCAAAAAGTGGATTCATGCACAACATCGTGCAACTCGACGTGTTTTTAACAAGACAAATATTCATATAAATAAATATAGTCGTGTAAAACAAACTGAAACAAAGAAGAGAAGAGAAAATTCATAAATCTGTAAAAACTGTAAATACTGATAAATATAAGAATAGATAAACAACATAAGGAAGTCAAAGTTTGATTCAGAGTCAGAAAGTGCAAGATGAAACTAGAAAATGAACTCAAATGTCTCTTTGGTTCAGAAAATGTTCACTAATGAAATAATGATGAGGAATCAGTTTTTAGTGATTTATTTCTTATATGAAGCAAAAAAACGATGATCCATTTAATAATCGACCGGCTTCAGAAACACAGAAGTCTGTGTTTTTGAGTGATAATGTTATTTATTCTTCATGATGCGTCTCTGTGACTTCTCTCAAACGTCCAAATATGTGCAAGTTTCACTAAAATAAGCAGATTAAACGTGGAAAAAAGCTTTAAAACAACGTCAGAGTCACAACTTTGACTCAACACGAGTTTGTTTACTGACATTCAAACTTACAGAAAGAAAGAGGCTCAGATCCAGATTAAATAAGCTGAGGGAAACTGTGTGTGCGTGTGCGCGTGTGCGTGTGTGTGTGTGCGTGTGTGTGCGTGTGTGTGCGTGCGTGCGCGCGCTGACAGCTGTCTGACTCTGTCAGTGTGGGATTCCTGTGAAATGAGGCAGGACTCTCAGACTCTCTCGGTCAAGGAATGCAAATGTGCAAGCGCTGGTTGAAGGTAGGCAGCGGATCTGGCGCTGGATCTGGATCTGGATCTGGATCTGGAGCGGGGTGTGTGAAGTGGGTGAGGGTGGGTGAGAGGGTGAGGGGTGGGCGGCGTCTTTGTTTGAACGTGTGAACTCGCTCATGATCGCGGCTCCTCGTGTAAACGAAGGAGCAGAAAAACGTTGACCTTTGCCTCGTTAAAGATGGAGGCCAGACATGTGACACCACCCCCCAGCCCTTCTCTTTCACTCACTCTGTCATTTTAATTTTTAACTCACCCCCGCTCTGTACCCCCCTCATCTCTTCCTCTTAACCCCAGTGACAGGTCACATAAAAAGCCCTTTTGTGCGAGCGTCAGGCTGCTGACACGAGAGCGACGGGAAAAATGTGCTCTCTGTTTTCTTCTCCTTCCTCGTCTTCCTCCTCTTCTTCTCCTCCTTCTCTCTTAGCTGTAGCGCTATCTCGTCATCACAAAAGAGAAGAGAAAACGAGAGGGTGAGTGAAAGTACAGGGGAGGAGGAATTAAGTCCAGGGATTAAGATCTCCGCCTTTTTTTTTTCCTCTCTCTCTCTCACTCTCTCTCTCTCTCTCTCTCTCTCTCTCTCTCTCTCTCTCACCCTGCCACTTTCCAATTGTTCTTAAAATATTTGGCAATGTCAATTAGTAAGTGAGCAGAGCTCGCTGATGAACACAATTTTCCAGGCGACTGAGCACCCTATTGTTGTGGAGCGAGCAGCAGATTTCTGAGGTCATTATCATTCCCTGTTAGCCGTGCCCAGCTGCTCTCCTCTTGGCTCCAGCCATCGCAGCTCCCTCTCTCCCTGCTCCTCCTCCTCCTCCTCCTCTTATACCCTCATGCATCCTCTCCTCTCCTCTCCTCTCTGATAGCAGACAGCAACAGGGGGCCTTTCAAAAAAAAATAAAAAAAATGATAATAAAAAAATAGAAGAAGCGAGGGATGGGTGGAGCTCGCTGGTGGAAAAGAAAGGAGGGAAAAGAGTGAGATGAATATAGCAGAAATGTGTGTGTGTGTGTGTGTGGGGGGGAGTAAATGAGTGAATGAGTGAGTGAATGAGTAGAAAAACAGAGAAGGGCATCATGGAGGCAGACGGTGTGAAAAAGAAGAGGAAGATGGAGGAGTGAACTCGGGGGGTGTCACGAGTGAAAACGAGGGGACATTATTTTTATTATCATCATCAGTGTGAGATTTGTGCACATTTTAGAAACAGAGAAAGAAAAAGGAAACAGGTTTTCTCTCTCTTCCTTGTTTCCTGTTTTATTTTGTCGTTTCACTTCCTGCCGTCTGTCTGCCCCGCCTTCTTCTCTTTCTAGTTTCCTGTCTCAGTGTGATTATAAACTCTTAACCTGAGAGAAACTGACATCGATGCTGATTGATAACTGACACCTGTTCAACTGCTCGTTAACGCAAATATCTGACCGGCCAATCACGTGACGGCATCTCAGTGCATTTAGTAATGTCCACATAACAAAATGTCTTCTCTGTCCGTCACGGTTTATTTCACCTGCTCCAAACGTGGCAGCTGACGTCGTGAAGGCGCCGACTTTGACGTCGTTTGGACGATAAATGAAAGAGACGTCGGTCAAAATGTGACGCAGAAATCGCTAAAAAGACTCATCCGTACCTAATAATGTGGCCATTGTGTGTGTATAGTTTAGATTAGTTAGGACCTTTGAATCATGTGTGTGTGCGTTGTTAGACTCCCTCCTCGTCTGTTCCTGATGTTTAATCTGAGAGATTTTACCGTACAAAGATGAAACAGCAGAATTATTTCTTCTTCTTTACATGACATTTATTAAAATAGCTGATATAAAACACGTCATGTGACCTCCATTTAAAAAAACAAACAAACAGACAACATGTGTTCCAGAGTTAAGTGTTAAAAAAGGGGAATACAAAGCGGGATTATAATTCACATTTCTGGTGAATGCAGAACACACACACACACACACACACACACACACACACACCTGTCTATGGTTTCAGGTATCTGCATCTAAACATCCAAAGGAGTCTTTCTTTTCTTTTCTTTTTTATCTTAAGAAATGATGAAAGATTCCTTTGAGTCAAAGTATTTTCTCTTTTTTTTAACTTGCCAGTTGTACATGTTAATATGTTCCCACAGGCCTTTTCACTCCTCCTCCTGCAGCACCACCTCTCACCCATGGATGCCCTCACTCCCTCCCTCCCTCCATCGTCTTGTCAACAGCAGATTAACAAGTTTTGCTGGAAGTAGAAAACTTTCCATGTTTCCCCCTCTTTAATCCTGTCTCTGACGTTGTTTATTTCAGTCTTAAAAGGTGAAGCACGAGGCGTCTTGCACTTGTCTTGCTTTCTCAAACTAACACCAGTGAGTCTACTTGAGAGAGAAAGCTAAAATAAGGCAGAGTTCTGTCAAAAGTCCTTAAATTTTAAGGTGTTTTTTTTTGTTGTCCATCATTGAAAACATTAAACATTGAAAATCTACATCAGCTTCCATCTACGATATCGTAAGCACGTGTGTGTTGCTTTAATCTCGCTGTTAGACAACAATTTTCAACAGGAAACGCAACTTTGAACCACGCTCACTCTCCCACACCAAAGCCCACAGAGAAAAGCAGCTGCTGCCTCCGTCACCGAGTTCAAAGGTCATATATTGTCCCTCGCCATCTGAAATCCTTTGTTCAGACTGACCTCAGTGACAGAGACTCGCCACACGAGGCAGCAGAGACCAGCAGCTCCTGTGTCGCTGTGGGCGTTAAAACGCTGATTTCCTCAATGGGATTTGGTTTAGCAAAAAAACTTTTCAAGAGACTTGAGCTGACGTGGATTTTTTTGGGTGACTCTTTTGTTAAGTGGCTAAAAATCCGCTTTTCTTCGCGTTTTCATCCGTTTAGGGGTCGATTGTGTGCATGGTGAAGTCAGTGCACGTCAAAAACACCTGAACTGTCCCTTTAAAAGTATCCAGATCCCTTTACAGCGACCTGTAGAAAGTTTGACTGAAGTAACACTGGTTGGTAATGGGCTTGTGGTTTCCTCTTAGAGAAAGTGTGTGTGTGTGTGAGAGAGAGAGAGAGGAAGAGGAGGAGAGAGAGAGAGACAGACAGAGAGAGAGAGAGAGAGAGAGAGAGAGTGAAAAAGGGTGAGCAGCATCAAAGCGTTGCTCTCAGCTGCAGCTGCCAAGCTTCCTCGTCCCCAGTTAGCAGCCATCCAGCTGTCAGGCTGCGCGAAGAGGAAGAGAGGAGGGTGGGGCGGGCGGGGTGGTGGGGGGGGGATCTCTCACCAGCCATATGGTCCCCAGTTCTGTCGGAGACACTCCACGCTCTGTGGGCAAATGGCAAACTCATATATCTAATCAACACTCTTAATATCCAGACCTGAGACCGAGGATATTTTCAGAGTCTTTGCCGATGAGCGGCGACGCTGAAGGAAACAACACGGGACATGAGCCGGAGGGCACTCCCTGTGTGTGTGTGTGTGTGTGCGTGTGTGTGTGTGTGTGCGCGCTAGGGGGTTATGTGGTGTGGAGGTGGTCGTACTGTGCCTGGAAAAGCCCACTTAACCACAGATACCAGGTCTGGTGACAAACCAGCATCACCAGCAGCATCACCATCATCACCATCATCACCAGCAGAGCAGATGTGTTGTCACATCTCTCACAGACAGCACAAGAAAATATACATGTTAATTGCCCCAGCCTTAAAGGCATAGTTGAGGTTTTTCAAAAACAGATTTGAAGCCACTCAACAATAGGCTCATTTTATAAAATCTATGCCAGCTTAGGTATATGATCTGTTTAGAATATGTTTAATACTTTATCTTCATCTTCTGGCGTTTCTTTAGCATGTTCTCTCCCACACCAAAGTCCATAGACACGATCAGAGATTTAACTCGCAGGAGCACAGGAGCTGCTGGTGCTCTGCTGCCTCGTGTGGTCACTCTGTGTCACTGAAGTGACAAAATAACACATTTTACCCGAGTGATGGAGACACCAGTGGATCAACAGCTCCTGAGTGCTGCGATGTTAAATCTCTGATTGTCTCTGTGAGGTTTGGTGCAGGAGGGCGAGCGTTGTTTTAAACTTCAGTTTTGTGTTGAAAAGTGAGTTTTGGATTATTGATAAAGTAGTTATGAACGTGCTGTTGCAGTAACTACAAGTAAATATATGGACCTTAAAAAGAGCAAATACTCAAACTCGTCTACATTTTCCGTTCTTTGTTTACATGTGTACACGACATTTTAAATACAGGCCACATTTGTGGGGGGGAAACCAAAGACTTGGCAACTGTGATTTTTTAAAAAAATCAAAAACTTCAAAAACATCAAAATCAACAGCGCATTAATCTCGTCTTAACCTCCACGAGGCTCGTGAAACACATGAAGAGCTGCTCCAATACCACACGTGTAAAAATCACTCAGAAAACAGTGCATTTGTTGTGGAAAAATGTGCAGCCACTGAATAATACACATGTTGGTGGACGGGTGTGTGATCATGGCAGGAGGCGGAGAAGAACACCACTGAACCACTTCATAGTTCTTGGCTGCCGTTCTTTACTTTTCTTTAATCTCCTTTCATCTTTGAAAGTGTCTCTCTGCGCTGGTGGGCTGGAAGTAGTTCTGCGCGAGACAATAAAGACGTACTGAAAGGGATAGTTGTGGCTGTATGACGTAACAGCACACAGTCAGCGCTGTGTGAAAGGATGGAAAACAGATTTTTAGCGTCTTAACTTAATAAAGTCAACATTAGCTTCAGTGAATATCACCCTAACGACATATTTGTTTCTTTCAGCCGGAAACTGAAGTTTCAAAGTTTTCTCTCGAGCACCAAACCCCGTAGAGAAGATCAGCGATTCTGATGCCACTTCACACAGGAGCTGTTCATCCACTGCTGCCTCCTCCTGTACGTTCAGTGGTGTTCATTTGTGACTTCTGTGTTTGAAACTCTTGGTTTGGATTCACTTAACTGACCCAAAGCTTCCAAACAAAGCTGCAGAAGACCGGCAGCTCCTGTGTTCTGGTGAACTAAAAACGCCACTTTGTTGTATGGACTTTGGTGCGGGAGACAAACTTCCATTTATGGCCCGGAAAACAAACCAAAACCCTTCATGAAGTCATTTATTATTTATTGAACTTAACATTTTAACTTAATTGAAGGTTAAAGTTTAAAGTAGAAAGATCTTCATTGTAAAAAGAAGGTTGCATTCAAACCGCTGTAATGGAGTCCTGTTTATGTTTGAATCAGTCCGTACTTGTGAGGAGGGAGGGACGGACATGAGATGCATTCAAAGACCCTGGTAAACGTCATTTCTGCTGGAGCTACAGCTGAAAAGATCAAATAGTCATGTCCGTCCCTACTTGTAAGTCTTTGGGAACTTCTCTTGTGTCTTTTGAGCTGGATGCTGCTACACCTTGCTTGTTTAATCCCGGCAGGCCCTCCCTCTCCCCCTCTCCCCTCTCCCCTCTCCCTCCAGCTGCAGAGCGAGGGCCTTATGCCGTGAGCTGCACTGAATCATGTGGAGGTTTGTCAGCATTACAGCGACATGGCTGTGTAAAGCTTGTGCCACCCCTCCCTTCCACTCTACTCCCTTGTCGAGACTGAAGAGCTCAAATCCTTCCCCCGGTTTCTGTTCAGCAAACAGTTATCAGCGTGTGGATGGAGCGTGTCGTCTGGACTGGAGACAGCGGATGTGGCAGAAAGTGAAGGCAGAGTGAGAGAGAGAGACAGTGGTGAGAGGGGAAGAGTGGGATTTAAATAGAAATCAAGAGATAGGGACGTGGGTGGCGGAGCACGATGGGTGGAGGGGTGGGGACGGGAAGAAGGGGAGCAATCCAAGTCCCACAAATCTTTGCTCAACGCCACAACCTGAAGCCGACGCCATTAAAAAGGAGGGAGAGGCGAGTGAGATAGCAGCTTAGATGGATCTGGTGGCAGCGATGGTTTGGAGGGATGGTAACTTTAATGGCCCCACTGGGTTTTTAATGAGTGTTGTGCCCCAAACAAAACGAGCTAATTAGTGTTATCATCCATACATCAGACCCGGCGCACACCCATTCCTTCTCAGGCAGGCGCATACACTCACACACACGCACACACACACACACTCACACACAAGTCTCCTCAAACAATCAAACAAATACATGTTTTTTTTCTCTCGATACGTTCGTTTAATTCACCGATAAAATGCAACCAGTGCAGAGTCACTGCATTCCAGGGCCGTGTTCAGTCATTCTGGGGCCCCGTAAGGCAGACAAAGGTGTGAGGGCCCCCCACATCATCTCTTGCTCTAATTAGCTAGAAGGGATCAAGACAAAAATGACTTTATGAAGGGTCATGAAGGGTGCATGCAAAGAAAGTGGCGTTTTAGGCTCTTAAGTGAATCTAAACAAAGAGTTTCAAACACAGAAGCCACAAATGAGTACCACTGGACGTACAGAAGTGGATAAACGGACCGGTGTGAAGTGGGGTTTGGTGCACGAGAGAAAACTTAGCTTAACTTCAGTTTCCTGCTGAAATAAGGCCGAAAAAAAGTTGCTCAAAAACAACACATTTGGGATCAGTAATTTTCCTGAAATATGACTTCCTCTACTTAATAATATAACACTTTCACACTTTTACTTAAATGAGGTTTTTGCACAAGAACGTAACCATGGTATTAGCTCTTTGTTCTTAAAGCTGTAGTACGTGAGTTGTTTGTCTAATGTCTGAAATTTCTAAATAAGACTTTTATTGTCTTATTCGATAAAATTTGCTTCATAACGATCAAGACGTAAAGATTTTTGTGCATTGTGAGACTTTTTTTTTTACATTGATTTCTTTATTTGTTTTGTTTTTTAGAGGAGCATATTTTAAAGAAAACTCCTAATATTTAACCAAATATCAATTTTTTTTTTTACTTTCAAAACCACTTAAATCAGCGTATTTCCTCGTCTTGACCTTGTCCTCGTGCCTAAATGCACTCGGTTGTTGAGTCGTGTGATTGGCTGATTAGATATGTCTGTTAAATCACAGTTGAACAGCTGTACCTAATAAAGTGGAGAGCACAGAGCGACAGAGGGCCGTGCCCCGGTTGTAAGCCGAGCGATTACGTCCACACTGGTTTAAAAGCACGATAACTTTGCCCTGAATGAGCTTTTGGAAAAACACAAGAAAACAAAAAGGCTTTAAAGCAAATATCCCGGCATTTGGACTCGAGCCGCCGTTACCTGCCTGTAAGCCGCCGTGTTTGTCACGCCATCGCCTGTGCTTGACCACCCCCCCCCACCCCCCCGCCCGCCCACTTTATTTCTCCAGCACTAAGCCTATTATAAAATCAATAAACAATTGAGCTTTTTTTTTCCTCTCTCCCAGTGCTTTTAAATCTTTTTTCTCCTCTATATATCCTCTGAGATGGAGGGGAGGCATGCAGCGGAGAGGGGAGGAGGGGGAGAAGGGGGAGAAGGGGGGAGGAAAAACAGCTCCTTTTCTGTCACAATCTTCAAGTCAAGTGAGTTTTTAACTCCGGCTGACGTGCGAGTTATTTTCCAATTGTGATTATTGTGCGAGTGAGCGTCTTTAAGTTAAACGCAGAGAGAGTCTGATTAATGCACACACACACACACACACACACACACACACACACACACCTGTGCGATGTGTTATTTGTGACGCGGGCGTTATCGGGACGCTGGGTTCAGATTCAAAACACTCATGAAACATAGAGTAAAATTAAATTAGTGCACACAGTGCCTGTGTGTGTGTGTGTGTGTGTGTGTGTGTGTGCGCGTGTGATTCTCACGATACAATAACACGGTCCACGATACCAATAATATCACGATCCTGCGATAATCCATATATTACGAGACAATCCGTCCGTCTCACCGAGGAAAACGTTAACGTGAAAAGTTGAAAGGTGCAGATTTTCTCTATTTATTCACAACGTAGAGACCAAAGGTCAAAGGTCACAAAGTCTACGTGTTGAATGTGGACGGAGCGTCACTGAGTGGAGCTTTCCCCGCCGCTGTCCCGCAGTAAGCTTACTCTTCCACCGCCTCATTCGTTTGAGCAGCGCCACCGTGAGGAGACATGAAGTAGTGACGATGACCTTTGACCTTTGATGTTTGTGCCGAGCCAAAAATACACAAAGAAAGAACTTCCCAGTTTTGTCGTCTTGACCTCGTGAACTCCACCGCGACGAGGTTCAAAGTTTCTTGTCTCATCACTCGAGCCGTCGAGGGCTCACGCGGGGGGAGGGGTTGTTTGGTGGGGCGGGGTATGATTGAGGGGTTTTTAATTGTCACATTCTCCAAATGTAATAACCCCTCGAGTTGATAAAAATCAACAAACAGCGACTCTGACAGCTGATTTTCAAATTAGGCATCAAGTAACGCAGCGATTACAGATTTTAATTCCCTCTGTCAGCTTCAACTCATGTTTCAAGCTCCGCGTCGGGGAGATGTCAATGTGAACTTTTTACTCCCGCCGCCGCCGCTGTGAAGTTGGAAATTATAACCCACAGTCACACACACACACACACACACACTGTGTTTACTCTACGAGTGCACATACTGTAATTATCTGTGATCAGAAAAAAACACAGCACAGGTTCTTCCTCTTCTTCTTCCTCTGCTGATGGATCTGTGATGTCGTCTGCAGACAGGATACAGTTGTATTCCACAGATTATAGTGAAAGTGTAACGACGGTCTTCAGAGCAGCTGTCCGGCTCCGGAGGAACTCTGCAAACACGGGATTGACATCTTAATCTGACGTCCTCAAATGCCAGTGCATTATTCATGTGCGTGAACTCAGGACTTGAAGAAACAGAGCGTGAGTTCACGCAGGCGCTAACGTTTGTCAACTCTTTGCTGCAAATCGTCGTCAGATGTGATTTTTAGACACAAATCTGTATGATTTTGTTTAATATAAATCTGCAGTGAACACGTCACAGTCTGGAGCAGCGTGACCCTGCGCTGGAGGCTCGCTCTTAGCACGTAGACCACCATTTTGTGTCTTTCCAGCATCCATTAACGTCAAATTATTGAGCATGAAATCTCTGAATTCTTCCATCGTCCGTGTGCTGGCGTCGTTTCAGGTCAAAGGTCGGGGTTAGGGATTTCCCAATCAGTGGAGTCGGAATGATTCTGTATTTTAAAAGTCGGGTTCCAGTCAAACTAACAGAATAATGCCGTTGTGTAGAGACTGGTGTCCACTGTGAGACAAACGTCCCCTCTTTGTCCGCGCCTGCTGTTCACAGTCCACTGACCGCACTCGTGACTCCAACAGATTTCAGCCGGCTGTCCACTGCGTCATCTTGGACATTTTCACTTTCCTTCTCGCTAGCCTCCATCTTGGCCGACCCTTCCGTCAACATGTCCACTATTGGCTGACCCTCCCCCTCTCCCCCTCCCTCTCTCGCTCCTCCACCCCAGTCTGGCTTAACGACAGCCAAGCCTTGATTGGATGAGTCAAAGATCTCTGGAAAGCCCTCGTCAGGACGAGTGTGAATGAGTGGACGTGTGGACTATCGCGGTCAAGTGTCCGCGCTTTTCTTTGGCTGCCGTTCGTCCTCCGGAGAGCGAGGCCCACGATGCTTTGCCTTCGATGCTGGACCGGCGCTTGGCTCCGTCTCGGGGGTTTTGGTCCTGGAGTGGGCCCCGCGGCCATGTGTGTCACATCCCCTCTTGTCACAGCAGCAGACGGCGGGCCGGATCGCGGCCGTCGTCCTGTCACTCTTGGACGCGGCTCCTTCGCTTTAGTGACGATTTCCATGAGAAGCAGCAGGTTCTTATTCTCCTGCTTCAAAAGACTCTGGCAGACGCTTTCATGGTCGCTCGCTCGCTGCTGTCACGCGGCCGCGATCCATTCCACGTTCCCGTCTCCCGTCACCATACTCACCTCCCTACACGCGTGGGACCGTCGGTGGACAGATAGCGAGCGCCTGCGGTCCCTGCTCGCGCGGCCTCCTGCCACCGTATCACACCTCCATTCAGCGGGGGAAGAAAAGCGTCCGCCGCGCCTCCTTTCTTACTCCCCGTGTTTCTCTCCGTCTTCCCCTTATTTCCACCGGGAGGAACACTGACCTCATTTGTGAGGACAATAACCCTCCTTGACTTTGGGGATTAAGACATGAAACCTTTGTGGATTAATTAGGTTCAGAGCTGAATTCATTTTGTGGAGGAGGCCGTGGAATCGCTGATAGATTTGTTAAAAACACTGGTTTAAATCCTGCAGGGAGGAGTCTCAGACGACGTCCACGCCCGGGTGTCCTGACGTCCGCCCGCCGAGCTTAACTCCCTCTGCCCGGACTATATCTGCAATCTGCCGTAAGCCGGAGTGTGAATCTGTGCGTCAGCTCCTCTAAGATCTACTCTTAAGCTTGTCACGCATAATGTAGCGAGTGGCGGCGCCGACAATGCCGCGGGAATCACATTATCTCAGTTGTCGTGGTAACAAAGCAAAGTGTTTGTTTTCCAAGATGTGGTGCAATTGCAATTTAGACGCTTTGCACCTATTGTGAGCGCGTGTGTGTGTGTGTGTGTGTGTGTGTGTGTGTGTGTGTGTTTTCTTCCCAGTCAAGAGCATATGTTATTTGAATGTATCTTTAGCTTCAAAAGGGGGGGCTGTTAGTTGATGTTTTGTTTACAAACTAACAAAGGTGTCTGTTTCAGCGGCGGCGCAGAAGACGCGTGTTAATGCCTGTTTCATGTCACCTTGTGTTGGTTGTAAATAAATGCGACTGTTTGTCTTATTAGAGTAACACCCCTACACCCCGCCCCCACCCCAGGTATCGCTCCCTTCACGGGCCAGCGTGTTGAACATATCGGCGCCACTTAATGAGCGCGCCCGTCAAGCGCGCCCGGATTCTTCTCCCCATCGCGCCGAGGCCCACGCGCGCCCGGCATATGTTTATGATGAGGTACAGCGCTGTTAAAGAAAGTGTATAAATAATCTCGGAGCTCCGCGAGCGTCACGTGGTCGTGAATGAGCTGAATTTGCAGGTTCTTTGAAAAAGTGAAATTCACACCAAGCAGAAAAGTGCAGGTACTTTGTTGCATGTGGAGGATTTCACCAAACAAGGACACGCAAAGGTTTCATCTTTAAACTCCACCAGTATTTACTGTCGCCCCCTCTTGGGTAAACGGATTTGTCCGGGGTTTAGAAGGACTCACGTTCCTCCCCAGTGGTCCTCGTCTCATTCCCACCTCACTCCTGCATCTGAAGACTGGAAATCAAGGCTGAGCCAGAAGCCAGCAGCCTCTCGCGGGGGGGGGCGAGGCGAGGGGGGGGCAGATCCAGCAAAATGCCACCTCTCCTGGCAGGTGGTGCGTGTAAGGTGCAGTTGTGCCGCTGCAGTTCTCTCGGGGCCAGAATCAGGTCTTTCCTTGTTAGACACAGAGATGATACTCGTCTTGGTCAATCTCTCGTCTTCTGCCTCAGCTGCTTTTGTCCCGTTCCTGATCCCTCACTTCACATCCTCACCTTGTTTTTGCTGAACCTTGACAAGACGGGATTTTGTCCTTTTTTTCTTTTTTCCCCCTTCTTGGCATTCCCTCGTTTTCATCTTTTGGGAGAGAAGGGCAAAAGAAAGGAAAAAAAGAGGACGAGGGATTGAAAGTTTTACGGAGGGAAAGTTTTTGGAGGACGTTTCTGGATTATATTCACCAGGCACAAGCTGCTCACAGTGTGAACATGGCACGTTGTCAATGAGATCTATTTCCATGACGATTATTTTTATACTCCAACAATCAGCGAGCCGACTGCACACAGGAGGAAGACGAGGAGAGAGAGGAAAGAAAGAAAGTCCTCTTTCCAATTTGATCCACCCTCTGTAAATACTAACAGAGCAGTGAGGGGCGGGGATGAATGACGGACCTGCTTCTGTGGCACGTGTCCCGTCGAGTTACCAAACCTTCAGCGTGTGAGCGGACGCTCTTCGCTGCTCAGCGTTGCGGCAAACGCAGCATCTGAGAATGCGGCGCGTTGGACAGGTGAGATGCTGCGGTGAGCGACACTTCTGAGAGGCGAGTTAGCGCCGTGTCAGCGTTCCCCATCTGTGTGTGTGTGTGTGTGTGTGTGTGTGTGCGTGCGCTGTTTCACCACGTTCTGTAAACGACGTCTGCGTTTATCCTGACAACAAGTGAAAACATGCGGAGCCTCGAAAAACAAAAGAAACAATGGCGGTAAATGAACACATGACACGTGACACGTGAGACAACAGACGAGCTAATAATCCACAATCAATCCTTTTTTTTCTTCACAGCTTTTTTACGTAAGATCATAAAACACACGGTTCACAGTTTGGAGAAATATAATCAATAAAAAGAAGATGACGGAAAGTGTCAATCTCAACTTGGTTTGCAAATAACTTCCTGTTCCTTTTTAAAATCTCTGTCTAACAAGGAGGCAGGAAATCCTCAATCTGTATCTTCATCCGAAATCCACATTCTTGTGTTTTAAACTAGATACACTCTCTCACTCACATCCTAATCCAGAACTGTTACTCATATCTTAATCTGAAATCCACACTCTTACTTGTGTTTTAATCCAAGATCCACACTTGTACTCATTATTTTGTACCAAAATCCAAACTATTTCTTGTATCTTAATCCAAAATTCTAACTCTTATTTGTATTTTAATCCAAAATTCTAACTCTTATTTGTATCTTAATCCAAAATTCTAACTCTTATTTGTATCTTAATCCAAAATT
Organism: Solea senegalensis; assembly: GCF_019176455.1. Classification (NCBI taxonomy): domain Eukaryota; kingdom Metazoa; phylum Chordata; class Actinopteri; order Pleuronectiformes; family Soleidae; genus Solea; species Solea senegalensis. Next base: position 27,046,600 of record NC_058027.1, on the reverse strand, counting down.
CTAACTCTTATTTGTATCTTAATCCAAAATCCAGTCTGTTTCTCATATCTTAATAGTAATTCCTTGGGTCTTACCCTTCATACCCCAGAAATGTTTTTGAGATTATGCCAACGAGGCACAAAAAGAAAATGGTCTTTGCAGTAATAAGTAAGCAGTAAGTATAAATGAAGAATATTTAAGGGTAGTATACTTCAGTGTGTGTGTGTGTGTGTGTGTCAGGACTCTGAAGTTTACTCTTTTTCTCCAGCGTTCGTCCAAAAACTGTGGTAGAAAAAGTCTTTTTTTAAAAAAAAAGAAAAGAACATTTGTGCAGTATGAAGAATATGGCAACCACACAAGTGATTTGGAATTCACTGCCATATTCAGTGTCACTATTTGACTGGGTGTTTGGCAGACGACAGCGGGGTACAGATTGAGAGACAGTGTCACGGGGAGAAGGGAATGTCTTGTTCCTCCGTCTTTGCCATTTTCATTTCAGCGGCTGCTTCCTCTTCCTCTTCCTCTTCCTCTTGTTTTCCTGCGGCTGATTCTGTGTCGCCGCGTTCAGACCTGAAGAGAAAACATCAGTCGCGTCAGCTGACGGGAGCGCGTCTGATTGTCGTGGCTCGGTTCAGCCGCTCGCTGAGCTGTTGGAGGAGTTTCTGTTTGACAGAAGGCCTCGACTGCAGAGCGCAGCCTCAGCCAGGCGTCTTGATGATTTTTTTTTTTCTCTCCCTCTCTCGTCGGGTGCATCACCATCTCTCTCTGACGGAGCCAAGTGTGCACCAAAGGCCATGCCATGATCTGCTGTGGAGAGTGTGTGATAGAGGCCACGCCATCTCCCATCACAGTGTCTGCTCAGACAAAGATGAGCCTGCTCACACACACACACACACACACACACATGCCACTGAACACTCGTTTTTTTTCCCCTTCTCTAATTCATTCATTCATCTTCTACGAAAACTAGGACGGGAAATGTTCGTCAACGACTCTTTTTTCACGGATTAAAACGAGACGTTAAGTAAATAAAAGTAAAGCTCTTACTCAGTAAAACACAACACACGCGCGCACACACACACACACACACACTCAGACTGGGCTGCAATAAAATAGTTACAAAAAAGGACAGTATGTCATTTTTGCCGCTTGTGTTGGATCATGAGCTTCTGCTCACGTCCTGATGAAGTGACCGATCCTCTGTCTTTTCCTCTCTCTCTGTTTCTTTGTGTTTTCAACGTCTTATTTCAGCTCGTCTTCACCTTCATCTGACACACAACCTGTTGTCCTGGAACCCTTTCAGAGTAAAAGCACTTTGGATCAGTGGCTTCACACTGAAAAGAGTCCTGAAGGGCGGAGTGTGTTAGCTTCACGTTTGATGGGATGTGTAAAGAAAAGCTTTTTATGGATTTAAAGAAACATTCAGACTCATCGCCGACATTTTAATGCAGAAATAAATGTCGCATGTTCAAAACTGAAGGAAAACAAACTCAGCTCAGTTTCCCACTGCATCAAAGAGTAATTATTATTATTAATGTTATTATTTTTCTTGCCTCAGATCTGGATCTCAGATCAATTAACTGATTTCAAAATCAAAATCATTTGAAACAAAGTAATCAGCAAATTGCAAACGCTGCAGATGTTCTGCTCCGTTTTTGATTGTTTGGTGTTTTAAAGTAAACTTCCAGTATTTTACATTTTTATTGTGGCAATAATAATAATAATCAAAAACACCATTGTGTTGAACCCAAACCATAAACTACATCTATTTGAGTGGATTCAGTCGAGATATATTGAAGAAAAACATCCAGAATCCATCATTTCTTGGGTCAGAACCTTCATCTCATCAGATTTGATCTCGTTTTTTAAAAACGTTGAAACAAACGTGTGAAATCGCGTCTTCTTCCTCGCGCTCCGCTCACATTAAAGAGCGGCGCCGTGATTTCTGCGAGCATTAAAGTCGTAACTCAGCGGCGGCGTAATGGACGCAGCGCGGCGCGTTCCCGTGAACTCGATTAGACGCTCGGTGAAGTCGCTTATTGCAGTTCATCATTTTTTATTTACGTTAGTCTGTGTTTCAAATGAAGTAAAATGTGTTTGTAAATGAGCGAATCATTCAGTTCCCATGAATACATGAAAATAAAATGAAACATTTAAATATAACAAACACGGATTCATCAGTTTTTATTAAACTTTAAACAGCAGTTTTTTTTTATTCCTTTTACTTGAACTTGAGCTGAAGTCGAATTCCTCACATTTATTTGTCATCGTCGTGTTTTATTTCACTAAAAAACAGACAGTGGTTTTAATGACATTGTTTCTGCTTAAATAAATGAAATTATATTACAGAGACATATTCAATACTCCAATTTCACACTGATATTGAACTTCTAACAGCAGCTTTTTTATTCCTTTAATGATTTGATGTCAATGTTTTTAGATTGAACTTGAGCTGAAGTTGAATTCCTGATGTTTATGTTTTTATTCCACTACTTAAATAAATGAAAATATAATTTCAAATATTAATATAACACGCACATATCCGTCAGTTTACTCTGATTTCTCACCGATATTAAACTTTTAACAGCGTTTACTTGTCGTAAAGACACTTGTTTTTCTGCTTAAATCCATGAAACATTGTCGTTAAATCACAGGTGAAGCTTAATCCATCTGCTTTTTTTTTTTTCATCTCCCAAATCCAAATTAACGCCGTGTAACAGCGATCGATGAATCCCCGCTAATCCCGTTAGACATTTTGTTTTAAAATACCAGTTCCCAGCTGGTGGCTCCGAGCACTCATCTGCCCCCCCCACCCTCCCACCACCACCACCTTCTCTTCCTTCATCTTTCTGTTGCTCTTTTTTTTTTTTCTCCCTCCCCTCCCTCCTCCCTCCCTTCCTTCCCCGTGTGTTTGTTTTCCAGGCTCCGGGGAGAGAATTTGGCCCAAATCCTCGGTATCACATATCTGACCATTTTTCAAGCCCCAAATGAAGCAAATAATAAAATCTTTTTTTTTTTTTTGTTGTTAAAGGTCAAACATTAATGCTGGCTTAAAAAAAAAAACAACACACACAGATGAGTGGGTTTATGAATTTAGCCGCGCTGCTGCTGCTGCTGCTGCTGCTGCTGCTGCTGCTGCTGCTGCTGCTGCTGCTGCTGCTGCTGTTGTCGCCGTCGCCTTTGTAATGGAAGATTCAGCGAGGGAAGCTTAACATTGCATTGTTTTTTTTTTTTGCTTTGACAACGAACGCAGACGCCACCAGAGCCCGCGCAGCTGCTCCCCGCGCTCACAATGGCAGATTAATTAACACAATCATGTGGCGCTGGCTGGCGCTCAGTAGCCAGGTCTGCACGGGCACAGATAGGTAAATCCTGTACGCGCGCTTCCAGACGACCGCGGCGTCTTCCTTGTGATGCCGAGCCACGCGTGCGTGGTCACTGAGTGGTCAGTGTCTCTGCTGACATTTATTAATATTAATAATAATAATACTAATGATGTGTGTTTGATTGTGGTTTATTGTGGTTCTCCATGAGTGTGTCCTTCTGTCAGCAACTTTTATTGATCAAATATGGACAAAGCATTTACAACTCCAGCCCCTATTTTGGGCTTTTTCTTTAAATGTAAAATACATAAATAAAAGCCGCTAATCCATGATGATGCACCACAAAGGTCACATGCATACACACGATAAGATTAAATTTACCTTTATTGATCCTCCGTGGTGCAGAAAGTCACAGTGATCCAGCAAAATGCAATACAAGATGAATAAGAATGGGAATTTAAAGTAAAAAAAACAAAAAACTATAACATAGAATGAAAAAATAAAATAAAAATAAAGTTTCTCATGCAGTTTGCACCACATTATACAACAATAACAATAAATGAGATGATATACTAAATAAGCAGAGCTCTGAGATGACACTTAACCTTCAAAGTAAAACTTTTTATATCTGATAGATGTATATATATATATCATCAAAATATATATAAGTCATACAATTAAATCTGTGCTGATTATGTGGCTTTATTCTGTATTTATATACTTATATATTCATGTTTTGACGTCTTTGTGCCGTATGTTTGTATAGTCGTCTAAAACATAAATGTACCGCTGCTTTAATTCTTGGTTAAATACATAAAAAGTTCAATTAAATAAAAGTATCTACAAGTAAAACATATTATATGTCCGTAGTGTTATCTCCTTATTGTTGTATATACAGTTTATAACCATTTCATTAGGAATAAGACAGTATTACGTCCTATTACAACATCATTATTATTATTATGACCCTGTTGTCACTGTGTCATGTGACCTGCACCTGCTCCGAGTCTGTCGCTCATAAAATTTGTCCTGTGGATTTTCTCGGCTGCTGCTTCTGTCCGTGTAAATGACTTCATGTCTGTGTAAAGATTTATCAGCGTGGATGTATTTATGTCTCCACCATCAACACCACACGTGTGTGTGTGTGTGTGTGTGTGTGTGTGTGTGGGGCTGCTCGACACGCCCACTGCCGTCATCACCACCCCCATCAGCACGTCTGCGTCACACGGCGCCGGAGCTGATTAAGATTCCGCCGGTCGACGCGTGTCCCACTGACTTTAGTTCCTTGACATTTTAAACGGTCTATGAAGCCGCCTGACTTTCAGGTGCAACGCTGAGTAAATGGCAAGTCAAGAAATTATGTATCTTTAACATACAGACGTCCAGCAGGGGATGTGAGGGGGGGGAGGAGGGGGGAGGTGAAGGGATGAACGGTGTCAGATCAAAGGTGGTTAAAACTGTGTGATCTTTCTCTAGTGAACAACATGTATGCGACTTTTCTCTTCTTTTCACCTATTTAACTACCTAACTACCTACTTACCTACTGAATGGAAAGGGTCCCAATAACTGAGCCCTGTGGGACTCCACATGTAATTTCTATCTCTATCTATCTATCCGTCTGTCTGTCTAAGGTTGTTGTAAAGCCGTTTACAGTTGTTTATGGATTGAGTTTCTTGCTTCAAAATGCGAATCATAATCTTACATTTATATACAATATTTATTCTCAGGTGACAAATTGATCATGTGACACATGTCAATCTTGTCAAGTGACTTGTTTAAGACACCAGTGTGTGCTGTGATGACTTTGACGTTTTTTGGATAAGCGATTTTTGTAGAAATGTAGAAAAAATTTCCCCAGATTTTTCTGAAATATTCAAATATTTTCCAGATTTTTTTGTAGTCAGTTTTTTCTTTATTTAAATATTTTTTTCATTGTTTTTTGAAGCTTAGTTTTTTTCTGTTCAGGTTTTTTTTTTTGCATATTTTATTTTTTTTAATATTTTTCCCATGATTTTGATCAGTATCAGACTAGCAGAACCCGGAGGACTTTTATTTTGAAGGGATTACACAAACACACTTAACTGTAGTAGAGTCACACTGGACCTTTAATGCATTCATATTTTTAATCTTTACCATCTCATTGAACATGACCAGACTTTGTCAATATTTTACCCTTGGACTGTCACTAACCCCGCCCCCCCACCACCACCCTCCCTAACCCCCCCCTCCTTGCTGATATAATGATCACTTAACAGTCAGGAGTCTAAGGAGGAAATGAGGGCGCCGGCAGCAGAGAGGACAACAACACTGAAGCAATTATGTTTCTTTGAGCCAAAGCATTCTCACGTTAATGAAATCCCTTATCGTTGGGAGGGGAGAGAGGGGGGGGAGGGACAGGTGCACGAAATGTACGTCGTTCATTTATCTTATTCTCTGAAATAAACGGAAGGAGCGGCGAGAATAATGTAAGAGATAAAGTCCGGGCAACAAGTGTGAGTCGTCTTTTTTTTCTTCTTCTGCAAAGACAGAAGAAGAAAAGAGTTTTTCTGATGGAGCGATGACTCAAGAAGAAGAAGAAGAAGAAAGTAGAGAAGAGGGCGCGGTCGCATCACACGCTATCACCTTTGTAAAGGACAAATCGAAGTGTTTAACATTTGAAGTATTTACCTCCGTCTGCCCTTTACGTCGCCGCAGGTCACGCAGATATGATGATTAAAACATTTTTAAACTTTTCTTTTTCAGTTTCTACGTCACAGTTTACAAAAGAGCAAAAAAACTCTTAAGCTTTAGATTTTATAGCTGAAGAATCATCAAAAATAAATGCTCAATGAGTGCAGTTAGCTTCTCAGCGTGTGAAGGAAGTTTCACCGTTCATCTCGTCCCTGGTGTTCATGTCACCGTGTGTTGTGTCACCTGAAGATTTACCAGCAGCAGCAAACTGTGACACTTATCAGTGATTTATTGTTAATTCAGACCGTTGTCTTCCTCTCAGTGACCTCTGACCTCTGCTTTAGCCTCAGAGGAAACAGATTCAGACTCAAACAAACACATGTCATCATCAGCACAGTCTTCGTCCTCTGGGGGATTCTGAACACATGTACCTTGTTGTTGTTGTTGTTGTTGTTGTCGTCGTTGTTGTTGTGACACGTGCGTCTGGACTGACGATGTTTTAACTTCCCCCCGGTGGCTTCACTGGAAGAGAAGCACCAGAAAAATTGACTAAATATTCTCTTTCTATCAAGTTCACAATATAAGAGCAACTTTAAAAAGAGCCGTGTACATGTATACATATATATATATATATATATATATATATATATTATATATATATATATATATATATATATATATATATATATATATATATATATATATATATATATATATATATATATATATATATATATATATATATATATATATATATATATATATATATATATATGTATATATATATATATAAATATATGTGAGTATTTTTGGCAGCAGTAATTAATGTGAGCCGCTCATGGTCAGTATTTTTAGGGACGGTGCATGAAAGCAGGTGTGGAGTGAGTTTCAGCGATGATGTCACAGCCCCAAGATACGAGATACTGTACCACTGGGACGAGGACACGCGGGTAAATAAATGCCCCAGTCCTTGTTAGCCGCCGCCGCCGCTGCTGCTATTAGTAGCGTCGCGCTGCAAAGACACTAATGTCCGCTCTGGGGTAGCGCCCGCCCGCCCGCCGCTAGCTTCCTGTTTCTGTCGCTCCTGTAAAAGAAGGCTATCTGACTGGAAACAGATCTGGGGCACTGGGGGGGCCCCCGGATTTAATGACCCATTTCTTCAGCTGCCTCGTGCCACAAGCAGTTAAACGACAGTCAAGGTGCCCAGAGGTTCCCCGCCATGGGACCAGAGGGGGGGCAGGGCGGCCGGGGGGAGAGGGAGGGGGGGAAGTGGAAGTCACAGAGATGTGGAGCTGAGGAGACAGAGTGAGTAATAGAGAGCGACGTAGCCCGGGCGACCAGGCAGCAAATCAAAGCCTATTTCCCTCAGCAGGACGTTAACTAGCGGCCTTAACCGCAGCCTCCGCTCACATGCTCGCTGTGTTCCACGACTTATTTTGTCATCAAGTGCTGGAGTTTCATTCTTTTTTCCTTTTTTACTGTCGCCAGGCGTTCAGTGGAAGAGACCGCGGCTGCACTTGTTGAATCCAGTGCTTTAAAGGGCCAATTACGAGTTTTATTTAAATGTGGAAACTCTAAAATCATCACCATTCTATGTCCTCTGTGTCCGATTTGTCCTAACGTTGATGATTTGAGTTGGGAGAAGTGTAAACACAGAAAAGTCCGGGTAGCCATGTTCTCAAGCTGCTTCCTGGCAGCGTTCACGATAATCACACTCTTCTAAAACCCGAACTGTGCCTTTAGGAAAACAGTGAAACACGTGATCTCACCTTTACGCAGCCTTTTGCAACTGGAGACTGAACTTTGTCTCCCACACCAAACTCTATAGAGACACAGGAGCTGCTGGTCTACTGCTGCCTCGTGTGGTCACTCTGTGTCACTGAGGGTGATCTGAGAAAAGAGTTTAAAATGTTGAAATCACAAAATAACACGTTTGAACTGAACTGATGGAGGAACAACGGGGATCAATGACTCCTGTGTGCTGTGATGTAAAATTGTTGATTTCCTCAATGGGGTTTGGTGTGAGTGTGTGTGTGTGTGTGTGTGTGTGTGTGTGTGTGTGTGTGCGCGCGTGTGCGTGTGTGTGGCGGTTCAATTTCCAGTCAGAAAGGTGTGTTTAAGAGCGAGACAAAGCACTGAACACATTCTTAAGACTTGGTTTTATTGGTTTTATTTGGTGAAATTGCCAGATTCACACACACACACACACACACACACACACACACACACACACACACACTGCTTGATGACAGCACTCGTCCTTCTCAACAAGTGCCCGAGACCTCGAGGACAGACCTAAAACAAACTTCCACTCTCCTCAAACTTGAGCGCGTGCCAGCCTATCAAGCCATTGATCAATTATTAATAACCCACAATCCCCGGTTCTTGATGTGGCTGCATGGATTTGGAAAAGCAGGCAATTATGTGCAGCCCTCTTCTGGGTTTTGGCCGCCTGCATCTTCCTCGTCCTGCGTCTCCTCGTCCATAAAAATATAACAGATAGTCCCTCTTAGCGCGCAGCAGCCACCAGTTCTTATTGCAGATATCCAGATCCAGATTAATTTGTAATTAGTCTTGAGTTGTTGAGCCTCTGAAAGATAAAGGATTCCAGCTCCTATTCTCCTCGGCCCAAACGCTGACGATCACTTAAAGAGAACAAACGCCAGATAAAAATAGCTTAAGCTCGGACTTATTTGTTTGCCGACAAATGGCAGACACATATGTTTGAATGGCCGGGGTGAGGCTGAAGCACTCGCTCGCTAATAAACTTGTCATTGTGTCTCTCCCTCTCTCTCTCCCCCTCTCTCTCTCTCCCTCTCGTGTGTTTGTTTGTGACAAAAAGGGAAAAGAAAAGAAAAAAGAGGGAAAATTACTGAAGGATTCATCAGAGCTCAGTGCAGTTTTTATTTTCATGAGCGAGACGGAGAAATAAAAAAGAGAGAGAATTCAAACAGTTCAGTTTTACTCTGTAACTTGTGAAGTCTTTCCTTTCCTCTCCCTTCTACTTTTTCGTATCCTTTCCTTAATTGTCCTCTCCTTGACCGTCCTTTTCTTAAATGTTCTTTTTCTTGAATTTCTCTCACCACCAATTCCTTTACTTACCTCAACTTTGCTTTCCTTAATCGTCCATCTTCCATTTCCTCTCTTCTCCTCATTTTTCTTGTCCTCTCCTCTCCTTTCCTCTTTCCTTCAGCTGCCTCTCCTCTCCTCTCCTCTCCTCTCCCTCTCCTCTCCTCTCTCCTCTCCCTCTCCTCTCTCAGAGAGAAACACCCTCCGGCAGGTTTCTTTTACTCTTCCCATTAATTTCCCCAAATGCCACATCGTCTCCTGCACTGATAACAAATGATGAATTTCTGGACTGTGTGTGTGTGTGTGTGTGTGTGTGTGTGTGTGTGTGTGTGTGTGTGTGTGTGTGTGTGCGAACATTTTAAAGAATTACATGGAATTGTTTTTAGTCATTTAAGAGGACAGGGGGGTGAGGAGAGGTGGGGGTTAAGGGTGGGTGTGGATGAGGGGGTGAGTGAGGGGGTGAGTGTGGGCGCTTGGGTCTATTAATAGTTGAGTCATCAGTGCCTCAGTGTTCTGAAATGGCAAATTGTTAGATCCCCAATGGTGATTATTACTTTCTGTCAATGACCTTCATAACAAATTAAAATGATGCGACTGGGACAGAGCGTGCTCTTTAATAGGCGTTATGCATGGGACTGTCTGTGTGTGTGTGTGTGTGTGTGTGTGTGTGCGTGTGTGTGTGTGTGCGTGTGTGTGTGTGTGTGTGTGTGTGTGTGTGTGTGTGTAAGTGTGTGTGTGCGTGTGTGTGTGTGTGTGTGTAAGTGCTGGCCAGAGGCTGAAGGCCTGCAGCATTTAAAACTTGCCTCCTCTCACTAAAATCTCTGACCTGTTATTTTTTATTATTATTTTTTAAAAGCGCTTCGTCGCCCGTTTTCTTTCGTCTCTCTCACACACACACACACAAGGATGTTTGCAGCCACAATATAAATCTTTTATTTCATTTTCCGAGACACTGGACAAGTTCATAGAAGAGGAAGAAAAAAGAGGCAGGAGCTCGTCCTTGGTCTGTGGATTTACAGCCTGACACACACACACACAGACACACACACACACACACACAGACATATGTATGTGCGAGGTGCAGCAGATTTACCCACTTTAGCTCCTCCCCCTCCTCCTCCACAGTGGCCTTGTTAAAAGTGTCCATCGCCTCCTGTGGTAATATACTGTATGTCTTTAAGTGCACATTTATGCTCCCGGTCGATCGATCACGCTGCATTCGCCACCAGATAATTACTCCACCTTAATACGCAGCCTTAATGAGGCTTAATTGATTCATTCTCATTGATGGAGAATAAGAACACGCTAATGGCTGCGGTGAGCGCCGGCATCAACGACGACCACGCGTGCAGTCGGGTCGCTGACTGACCGGAGGCCGCCAGGACGAGGTGTTACAGTCGGGGCAGAGTTTTGTGATTGGACCATTGTGCTTGCCGTTGATTTAGCACCAACAGAAATGAATAGGAAATCAATGGCGGCTCATAGGGAGGAGGAGGAGGAGGAGGAGGAGGAGGAGGAGTTGATTGAGTTGTTAAAGGGGCAGAGCAACAGGCCGGTGGTCGTGTGGAGGTGCAGACACAGTGAAGACACAGAGACGAGGACATTTGTGCTTTTCTTCCTTCTCATGTTTCCTTCCTTTCATCTTCCTATCATTTTACCTTTTGCCCTTAAAACTGTTTAAACACTCACTCTATTTAGTTTCATTGGCTTTTCTTGAATTTCATTGACTGTCCTTTAATTCCCCATTCCCTTACCTTTCCTCTCCTCTCCTTTCCTTGAATGATCTTTCCTCCTTTTCTTACAATATTTTTTTTTTCTTTTCTTTTCTTTGTTTCCTTTCCTTGTCTCCTTTCTTTTACTTCATTTTCTATCTGCCTTTTCCTTCCCTATCCTCTCTTTTTCGCCTCCTTTTTCTTAATTTGACTGTCATTACATTTTATTTTACATTTCTCCTCTGCTCTCCTCTCCTCTCCTCTCCTCTCCTCTGCTCTCCTCTCCTCTCCTCTCCCAGTAAAAGACACAGCAACCTAGTCATCCTTCACTAATGGTAACCACACCACTTCCTGCCAACACAGACTGAGAGGGGGCATGATGAATATACACCCTAATTATTATAGCACAACACACTTAAGCACACACACACACACACACGCACA
>NC_058027.1:27017903-27030403 GCF_019176455.1 Solea senegalensis | reverse complement strand
TTTTGTATTCTTTCTATATCAAATTGCAACAATTTAACTGTGTGTGTGTGTGTGTGTGTGTGTGTGTGTCAAACAGAGACTCTGTTACGCTGCCCCCGGTGGTGAAACGTCGTAGTGTCATAGTGTCATAGCGTTTGTGAGATCCTGATGATGTGCTGATGGAAGGGCGTGAGGTGTCACACACTCACACACACAGTTTCACTCTCACACACAGTTAGTCAGTGTGTGTGCGCGTGTGTGCGTGTGTGTGATTGTGTGTGTGTGTGTGTGTGTGTGTGTGTGTGTGTGCAGACAGACAGCAGGCACAGTGACTGATACTCAGCCTGCCTCCCAGATGGCCCTGCTCAACTCTGCTCCAATCTGATCTGGGAGCCTTTGTTCTGGCATGTTCCATTACGCCGCCGTGACACCAGTAAAGGCAGAGGAGAGAGGAGCTGGTCTCAGATCAGATACGACTGAATTATACATGTAGCGCCCCCACACACACACACACACACACACACACACACAGCCTTCACCCCCCCGTGTGATTTTCTTGTACTAGCACAGTCACAGTTCTGCGTTTGTCGTGTTTTCGAGGCGCGACAGCGATTCATCCACCAGAGATTTAAAAAAAACAGTTGAAATGTTTCAAAACATTTTCTAGGGAGTAAGGAAATAAAAATTGAATGTTTAATTAAAAGACAATTGGTCTGGATTATGATCTATTTTTTGTGAGGTCTGTCTGGAATAAAACATGTCAACTCTGCAGGGGCCGCACACTCTGACACTCGCGACACAGTCACATGAGAGAGAGAGCGAAGAGATGCACAGTGCTGGTAAATACTGATCTTTTATTAAATGTCAAATATTAAATATCAAATGATTCCAGACAGTGTTTCTGTGATTTAATGAACAATCTGCCACAGTCACAGAAAAATAACAGGAAATATAAACATAACGCTGTGAAATGTAGCACTTTCATCGGTTTTTGTGACACTTTTTTTTGTTTCTTTTTAATAAGAAACTCTCACTGCGAGGCAGTGATGCCTTCAGGGTCACTCTGGTCATTTGTACGTCTGTCTGTCAACATGAACGCGGTCAAATTCAACGATTGTTTCAGGGTTTTTTTTGACGTATGGTTGGTAAAATCAGATTTCAGCCGCTTAATAAAAGGCTCAACTAAAAATAAATCTGTCAGTTAAACTCTGCGATGTCCAAAGAATTTGTTCAGCACTTCATTTTGCTCTTAAACCGACTTTAATGACTGGAAACTGAAGTTTCACAGTGCTCACTCTCCCACACCAAACTCCATAGAGAAAGCAGTGATTTTTACATCACGTCACACAGGAGCTGTTGATCCACTTCTGCCTCCATTAGTACGTTCTCATGTGCCATTTTATCATTTCAGCATATATCGTCCTTTGCTCACATTAACCTCAGTGACACAAAGTGACCACACGAGGCAGCAGTCGACCAGCAGCTCCCGTTTCCCGATGAGCTAAAAACGCTGATTTTCTCTATGGGGTTTGGTGTGGCAGAGTGAGCACTTTGCAAACTTCCCTTTCCAGTCAGAAAAGTCTAATACTGAGATATATCATCAAAAACATTCTTAAGATATTAACCTGACGCATATTTGATAAAGGAAGTGGCTAAAATGTCCATTTTTCTTCCATTTCCTCCACATTTTAATTGAAAGTGAGCGTCTGTGTCTCACTGGAAGTATCGCTGTAAAGCTGTGCCGTACAAAAATGTCAGGTTTTCCTAATTGTGTAATAGTGTGAGCACTATCGAACACCGCCGTGGCCTTTACACAGGCGTGTATTATGAAAAGCCGAAGGCTCACCTGTGTGACAGTCGCTGTAACACTGCTGCTGCGCCTCCTGCTGTGTGAAGCTTCTTTGCATAAAAAAGAGAGAGAAGGGGGGGGGAAATGAGGAAGACGAGGAACAAAAATCAATACAGTGAGGATAGTTATGACACACACACACACACACACACATCATCACACACCCCCAGCTGTGAGGGATGATGCCTAACGCGCAGGGTGACCTTCAAAATGTCATAAATGTGTTGTGCAATAAAGTGTCAATATTTGTGGTTATATGAAGCAGGATGACTTTTACAGTAATTGGAACAGCCACATTAAAAGCTGCGGATCAGTCAGCTGATTAAAAAAAAAGACAAGTGTGTAACACAAGCATGCGCGGGCGGGGCGGGGCGTGAGCGCTGTCACGCACACGCACGCAGGTGCACGACACGCAGGGCAACAAACAAGAACAAAAAGTTAGTGGTTACGTGTGTGTGTGTGTGCGTGTTTGCATAGCTATCTTTGTGAGACCCAGTGTGATTTTTTAACCTTTGGACTGAGGACCTTTTTGCATTGTGTGGTCATTTTGGCCGGTCCTCACTTTGTTTTTACTGTAATGGCCTCTAGAGGCTGTTTTTGGGCTTAAAGTTTCAGAGAGGTCCTCAGACAAAGAAAATCAAGTAAAAGTGTGTGTGTGTGTGTGTGTGTGTGTGTGTGCGTGTGTGTGCATTAGGAAGGAAGACAGTAGTTAAAATGTTGTAGCCACAAATGAAACCAACAGTTCCCGCATAAGAAGGTCCTCACTTCAGTACTGATTTAACACTGACTTTTTCAAATTCAATTTTTTAAGAAGCTGAAGAGGAAACTGGTGTCAGGACGCCATGTTGTGTGGAAATGTAGCATTTGTTTTATCTTTAAGCTTAGCAAATGATGGTCCTCACATCCACAGTGCATTTACTCAGACCTCACCTGGATGCCCATACAGGAATGTGTGTGTGTAAGAATGTGTGAAGTCCATTTATTATTAAAGGCGTGTTTCACCGGGAGAACTCACTCTCGTCCACTCAGTGATGCGTCTTCCTCTTACAGGAGCTCTGTTAACCCTGACACACAAGGACGTACCGTGTGTGTGTGTTTGTGTGTGTGTGTGTGTGTGTGGTCTGCTGTTTGTCCTGATCTGTGTTTTGGATTTTTTCAATTTTATCCCCCATCTGGGCCGGGCAGGTGGGCTAGTGTCTGTTACACGATCTGTGGGAGTCTCTGCCAAACATGGATGTGTACAGTTGAACGCGGAAAATATGTTTATGAGGAGGCGGCTATGGCGACAGCATGGTGCCGTCCTGCACACACACACACACACACACTGGGGAGGGGCGATTATACTACTCGATTATTTAGTAGTCTTAACCCCCAAAAGCCCCTTAAAGTCGTTGATTAGGTCCTCACAAACATATGTTATTTTACCTTAAACTTAACCATCACAACTATTTACCTACACTTAACCTTTATTCTGACTCAAATCCTAAAACCATGTTGTGTGAGTGAGCGTGAGTTCATGTTTTTCCCTTAAATGGTGCATTTTTAATCCACGTCAAATGTCAGAAATTACAGGTTTGTTGTGGACGTCCACTTTACTCGTCCCCCGTCAATACACACTGGTGGGAATTCGGCGTTGGACAGTAATGACGCTAATGGAGTCTTTGACATGGACGATAATAATAGGGTTGCAAAAAAAGTACATTAAATGTGTATATATGTATATATATATATATATATATATATATATATATATATATATATATATATATACATATATATATTCCCTACAAATAGATTCTGTGTGCACAACTGTGTTTATATACGCGTCATCTTTGTTTCCCCACGTTCATAAACACAGCACTCGCTGCCCGATGTCACAATGGAAACTCAACGATACAGCGTTAGTGTGAGGAGAAAATCAAACGCCTTTTAAAAGAAAATGAAAATTCACAGAAAAGCAGAGAATAAGAGCTTTTTGCTGTCATTACGGTAGCCACATTTGGCCCACGAGCCACAAGTTTGAGACCTCTGCTGTAGCAGTGATGCCACATTTTAAATCAGTCATGGAACTCCTAAATTGTAATAAATGTCAGAAACATTTTCAGAGTTAGAGATGTCGTTTGAAAGAAAAACATCTCAGAGACGTGACAGATCACGGAAAATGTAATGAAATATAAAATAAAAGCATAAAAATGAATAACTGCGTGAGAAATAACAAAAGAAAACACAGTTAATCAGTATATAATGAATAGTACGTGAACTGTGAGCATTTCAAATCTTCTCCACAAATAATAAAAACTGTGACCCAAAACCACAACAACCGAACCATGGTCTTGTTGAACCCTAGAACACACACATATACATGTATATATTGAGTGGCGGGCCACATTTGGCCCACGAGCCGCAAGTTTGAGACCTCTGCTGTAGTAGTAACGTTCCATTTTAAATCAGTCACAGTAAACATGCACAGTAAATCAGTGTATAACGACTAGAACGTGATATTTGCAGACTGTGAACATTTCAAATGTTCTCCTTAACGTCACAAACAATAAAAACCACGACACGAACCGAACCATCGTCTTGTTGAATGTATATACTGAGTGGCGGCCCACATTTGGCCCACGGGCCACGAGTTTGAGCCCCCTGCTACAGCAGTAGCATCACATTTTAAATCAGTAAACGCAGAATGAAAAATGTTGATTTTCTCCTGAATGTTTCCGCTGTTTAGAGGAAAATAACGTCCGTCTCTTTTCTCCTCCTCCTCCTCCTCATCGCCGTCTCTTTCAGCTTCTCCGTTGTTTAAATGTTGTGTGAAAAGCAAAAGCTGCGCAGTTTAACATCTGCTTTTAAAGGAGGAGGAGAAAAAGAAGTAATAAAAATTGACAGAATGAAACCTCCAGCGCGTTTGGCAGCGCCGCAGCAGCAGCAGCTGGTTTTCAGTGTCTGCGTATTGTCACCGACTTACATTGGCGTTTGCTTTTTTTTGCCTTTTCACTTTGACTGGTGATAAACGGCCTTCAGGCTGATAGCGGCGTTTGCTGAATGGAGTTGTGTGTCTGGTGTCAGCGTGGAGTGGGACTTGCTGACTTGGGTCTTTTTTTCTTTTCTGTAAACCTTATTTGACTTTCTCCCGCAGTGCGAGGAGTGAGAGGGGGGAGGAGGGGGGAGGAGACGCGGCAGCGTTGGAGCGACAGAAAAGAGGGGAAAAAAAAAAAGAAAAGATTAGGCTACTGTTAAAAAATGTTCCGTATTGTGCAGCATGGTTGCCTAAGTGGGTTGCTGGATTTTTTTCTTTTTTTGTCTCTTTCTTTTCTCTCTGGCTGCACAGGCACCAAACTCTGTGCCAGATTGGAAAATAAATCGTATTTTTGACCGTGTTTGTGCTTATTTGGGTCGAGCACAGACGTTATTATGATGATGATTATTATTATTATTATTATTATTTACCGCAGACTTTGACGCGTGGTTGTGATGGAACTGTAGTCTGAGGTCAGAGTCGGCTTCTGAATCAGTGACATCTTTAACTTTTATTCATTCACCACATGTCAATACAGCAAAAAAAAACATCTCAAAGCCTTTAATCACATGTATTTTCATGTTATTACACCTCATTTTAATATTTAAATAAACTCATAAAGCACTTATTTATTTACTATGATCATCAGCCATAATTATAGTTTGAGTGAGTAATTATAGTTTTTCTCAAGTTTTATATCTTAGTTTTATTATTATTGTTGCACAAAACCACAATACAGTAATACAGCAAAATGATCTGATTATATGCACATATTCTCATCTTATTCTACCTTATTATGATATTTAAATGATTTTGATGTGAATTTAAATTGAAGTTAAATGATTATTAATTGTATCAGTAAAATAAGTTAATGCCATTTCAATGTATCGGTTAGTGAAATATATAAGAATTATTTACATTTTTAAGTCATTTTTGCTCCAGTATGATCACTTTATATTTACAATTTATAAAATAAATCAATAAATTCAGCAAATTCCCTAAAAATACAGGGCTTTTTTTGTAGATATTACCTTAACATGCATAAGAAACTCAAACAGACTTAATGTAACAAAAAACACTCATAATTTGTGTGATTTCCATTCATTTCTGTAAATTAATGTTACATTATTTTGTCTTTCAAGAATTGAAGCAGTATATAATAAAGACATTTGTAGTAAAAATGTAATAAAAGATCAAATAAAAGCATAATAAATGAATAATAAAATGATAAAGGTAAATAAAAGTACCTGAAAATGAATAAGAAATAACAAAAAACACACTTAATGTAAAGAAAAACACTTATAATTAAAAGTGTAAACCTACATTTTTCAGGGAAAGTCCTTTAAGTGTTTAAGGGATTTAGCTGAGGCTGACCCCAGATCAGCTGACTGCATCACATGACCAGACTGTGAAAAATCAGTCACTAAAACAAGAAAGGAGACAAATGTGAACACGAGAACATGAAGCGTTTCACTTTTTCTCTTTTGTTGTCGTTATTTTTTCCGCCAGCGTTTGAACGCTTCATTTCCACAACTGTCAGCACATCACAGGCTCTTAACCTTTCACCCCCGCGCGGGCCGCCGTCGCCGACACCCTCACCTCACGTTTTCTGCTGCTGTCAACACATTCCCAGGTTGTTGCCACTCATCGCTGCGATTGTGTTGATAACAGACGCCGCACTAAACTGTGCATCATCGTTTTTCTTCTCTCTCTCTGTGTGTGTGTGTGTGTGTTGGGAGGATGTGGCAGAGGGCGGGGTCAAAACCGTTATCACCCTATCATATCTCTGACAACTACCTGTCAAAATCAGGTCGCAGGAAGAGGTGCGAGGAGATCCTGCGATGCTGACACAGCCCAATTTATCTCATTCTCTCCGTCGTCTCTTTTCTGTCGTGTTTTTGTATTGTTCACTTTCACCGCAATCTTAATGGGAATGATGATGATAGCAAAGGATAAAAAAAGACAAACAGGGGGAGACGGCAGAGGCGGCGGCGGGCGGGAGGGGAGGGGAGGGAGAGGAGGGGCGGGCGGGCGTGTTG
This sequence comes from Solea senegalensis, assembly GCF_019176455.1. Lineage (NCBI taxonomy): Eukaryota > Metazoa > Chordata > Actinopteri > Pleuronectiformes > Soleidae > Solea > Solea senegalensis. The sequence goes on along the minus strand of NC_058027.1, from coordinate 27,023,520 downwards.
GGAGTGGATCTCAGGACTGTCGAGTTTCTGAAGAATCTGAAAAGCTTCTGAACTGTCAGCGTTCTGTCAGCGCGGCCCCTGAACCTGTTTGATGGCTCTGACTTTGTGTGGCGTTAGCACATTTGAGCAAGGAGGGAGGGAGGAAGGAAGGAAGGAAGGGAGGGAGGGAAGGAAGGAAGGAAGGAGGGAAGGAAGGAAAAACACGGGGAGACAAAAGAAGAGCAGCAAGTGATGTGACGTCTGCCGTCATCAGAGAGAGAGAGAGGAACGGAGGAGGTGGGAGGGAGGGAGGGAGAGATAGAAGAAAGAAAGAAAAAGAAAGGGCAGGAGAAAAAAGAGCAGTGTGTGATGTCATCGTTGATCATGTGACGTCAGTAAAAGTTTCTTTTTCTTCAAAAAGTGGTCAAATAAAAATAAACAGGAAGTTACTGAAGAAGAACATGATCAATAAACTGTTTATGATGATTGTGCTCAACTCACCTTCCATTGTCTCCTCCTCCTCCTCCTCCTCCTCCTCCTCCCTCCTCCTCCTCCTCTCCTCCACCTCCTCCTCCACCTCCTCCTCCTCCTCCACCTCCTCCTCCTCCTCCTCCTCCTCTGTGTGTGCAGATGTTGGCGATGACTCGGTGAAAGCGGCGGGGAACCTTCAGCCGCCGCCTCCTCAGCACCGTGAGCGCAGTCTGGCCTCGTCCTCTAAAGACTGTCCTTACTGTGGAAAGTCCTTCAGGACATCCCATCATCTCAAAGTTCACCTGCGGATACACACAGGTCAGTGTGTGTGTGTGTGTGTGTGTGTGTGTGTGTGGATTCACTGTGTCACTCATGTGATGGACATGATGATGATGCAGATGAATTTGATTCATATTAGTTTGTAATTGATCGAGTCAAAAAGAAGATAAATGTAAGAGAAGAGAGGGAGGAAGGAGGATACGAGAGAAGAATGAAGGAGTTAAGGAAGGAAGGATTGAAGGAAGGAGTCAGAGAAAGGAAGGAAATATAACAATACAACATTTTACAAACAGTCTGACATTAGTGTTGCTTTTAAACTCACGTGAACACAGACTTAAAAAAGGACACTGTCCCTCACTGTGTCCCTCACTGTCCCTCACCGTCGTCCTCTCATTAACACACAGGGCCTGATCGTCCTCTGCTGACGTCTCTCAGAGGACATTTTCACACTCGCTAACTCTCAATAACTTTCCAGCAGCCGTCCTGTCCACAGTGTGTGGACACGTGTGAGGGACATGTCTCTCATAGTTTCAGTGTTTTTAAAGTGATTTCATCCTGATCGCGTCCGGACCTTGGGGCTCAGGTGCTTGTGTGACGACCTGTCTTCAGTTGGGCTGCAGTCAGAGTAATGATGTGGACAAAAGCCAGGGTTTCGAACCCTCTGCGAGGTACAAACGCCCCACTGACTATTCAGGTTAGAGTCACAACTAGGCCACGCAGAGGACGCGCGACAAACAAGGACACAGGGACGAGGACACAAGGAAAAACAAGGTTTTTTAACCACTTCACATCAGCTCACAACATCTTCACCACTTCACCTCGCTGATAAACAACCTTTACAAACCACTTGTTCTCTTTCACCAAACCCCATAGAGAAAATCAGCGTTTTCAGCCTGCGGGGACACGGGAGCGTCTCGTCTTCTGCTGCCTCTCCGCTTCAGTTTGTGTCACTTAGATGAATCTGGAGTGAAGATTCCACACACTGAAGTCACAAAATAAGACATTTGAACGTAGTGACGGAGGCAGCTGTGGGTGAAGCAGTCCTGTTTGCTGGGATGTAAAATCGCTGTTTTTCCTTATGGGATTTGGTGCTGCAGAGTAAGCGCTTTTAAAAAAGGGACACAAATCTCACTTGAACTGTGGGAATAAAGCCGTAAACATATCCGGGAGATATTTGTAGACTTCAGTGGACACATGTTTTATGAGGTGAGCCTTTTGTTAAAGGTCCAGTCTGTAAGATTTGGAGTTTATTGTCAGAAATGAAAAATAGTCTCTAGTAACAGTGTATCATTGCTTTAAAATAGAAAACTCAGTGGTCAAACCAGCCAGAGCATGTGTTTTGAATTGGAGGCTAATTTGTTTATTGCAATCTGCATTCTCGCCATTAGATGTCACTAATTCTTACATACTATAGCCAGTCGTGTTTTCACTGAAAGCAAAACACTTAAATACATACATTTAACAAAAAAAAAAAAGTTGAAAAAATTCAGCAAAATTTGCTCTGGGACCCAAAATAATCTCCCGCGACACATCTGTGGGTCCCGACCCAGTCTTTGGGAACCACTGGAGTCAAAAATTAAAAATGTGTGTTAAATAGAATGTTGTTTTTGGAAAAGAAATGTCAACATTTGCAGAAAAAAATCATTCATTTCTCGAGGTAAAGCGTCTTTAAACAAGGATTTAAGAAAATTAGCGTCAGATTACAGGATAAACCAGCGTCTTAATACATGTAATTTACATTTAACGCTTTAAAAGTGTAGTTTATCTCCTTGTTTTTGTCCTGCATTCACAGTTTACAGCAGTGTTAGTATCAAAATTACAATATAAATCATAACAAGAGCATAATTTAGCTACTCATCTACAGCCATATCTGTCATTTTATGCATGTTTTTAAAACACAAACACATACAGTTTAAATAAAAAGTTGGAACAATTCTGCAAAATTTGTTCTGGGACCCAAAATAATCTCCCACGACCCTTCTGTGGGTCCCGACCCAGTCTTTGGGAACCACTGGAGTCATGTTATTAAAAAGAATATTGTTTTTCAGTGGCCCCGACATGAACATAAAGTGGAGAGGGGAAAAAGCAACAGAGAGAAAACGTTCGTGAAATCTATCAAACATTTGTTCCGCTCACTCGTTGAAGAGCGCTCAGCGTTTGACCGCGCTGACCTCTTTCATTAGTTCCTGCTCTTCACTGTGAACTAATCCTCGGGTGCCGGTGAAGACGCTGAGGCTAAAACGCTCTCGACTGAAAATGGAAATCCCTTACAGCTGAGAGGAATCAAAGCTGTCATTTTTTTCCTCTTTCTCTTTCTTTCTTTTATTCTCCTTCTGTGTCTCTTTCGCTTTATTCCCTCCTCCCTCCCTCCCTCCCCCCCTCTCCCCCTCTTCCTTCACTTAAAAGGCCGAGTGAGAGACCACCAGTGCTGTGTTCCTCTGCTTCATGACTTCAGACATGTAGCTGTGGTGTCCTCGCGTGATGAAGACGTCCGTGTGCAGACACAGACGTGGAGTTTTCAGCATCTGTGCGAGAGCTGAGTTATGTGTGCTTTGAGTAGTTCAGTAAGGATACCCGTGAGGGCCATATTTTATTATGGAGAAAGTGGAGACCTCAGCTCAGGCCTGCAAAACACACACGCAGTAAACTGTAGTTTAAAGCTGCAGTGTGTAAGTTTCACTGATTTAACTGGAGTTTTGGTGTTTTTCCGTGAATCAGCACGGAGAGAACCTTTATTTAGTTTCTGCTCTGTCACTAAAATGTGACGTCGACAGACTGAAGGTCACTGATTGGTCGGAGAGTGTCGTCACTGAAGAGCCAACAATGTCCAACTGTAGATCAAAGTTAAAAAGACTACTTGTATAGTTCTAAAATCTACTTTCAAATTCTAAAATCGACTTATAATTCCAAAAGCTACTTATCTTAAAGTTCAGTGGTATTCGCACGGTCATGCGGGAAGTACTGAACCATTGTGTGTACAAATCTTTTTAATGATTCACTTTCACCCAAAAAAACAGCCACTGCAGTGATGACTCCGCCCACGTTAAGGAGGAGCTATGAAGTCATGGAAAACAACGTGACTGATACCAAACTGAGTAGAGTTGAACTAGAAAAGAGCCATTTGTGCGTATGCAGCTGCAGAGCAGGAGCGGGTGGAGACGAGAGGCGTTTTGCGGACGTTTTTTTGTGTTTTCCCTCAAACGCCAACCTGTTCGCAGTCGTCTCGCTTTACGAGCTCAGTGTCGATGTTTCTTACGTCTGTCGACGTAAAATAAGTGACTTTGTGTCAGTGCTCAACACTTGTGCACAGGTACACATTCATATACTTACCTATTGAACGTAAAGGGTCCCAATGATTGAGCCCTGTGGGACTCCACATGTAATTACTTTGCATAGCTGAAGATGAGAAAGTCTGTTCACAGTTATCTGTCTGTCCGTCTGTCTGTCTGTCATTTCTCAGTTCCTCTCACATTCAAATACCTCGCAGTGTGAAGTAAGACAGGCTCAAACCAAGTGAGAGAGGTTAGAGGAGGAAGGATGCTGTGTTTTTGTGGGGAGAGGAATGTATCGTTGGACGCGCGCCCGTCCAAGCACAGGTTGAGCATCCGTCGTGCGCTCGCGCTGCGGCGAGTGGAGCAGCTTGATGCATCCCCAACATGTGGCCTTTAAATCATCCCCATAACCTAATCATAGCGGCTCCACTGTGACACCCTGATTACATCCACGAGATGACTTTTACAGCGGCTAAAGATCCTCTCTCTCTCTCTCCCTCTGTGTCGCGGTGACAATGCAGAGAAATGCACAGATGACAGCGTCACCCTAATGCAGTGTGAGTGACACAATGGAATTGCTTACCGAGCCGGTGGCGGCGGCGGCGGCGGCGGCATTGTGCGACGCCACGCCGAGATTAATGAGCGACTAACGCCAGCTTGAAAGCAACCAAGTGAATTTAAATTCCTCCAAAAGTTAAAGAGCTAATGTTACAGTATTAATTTCCTCTTGAACAGTGAGTGGGGGGAAAATATCCATTAGCAAAATTAACCACAGTGTTCAAGGTAGCTAACGTTGTGCCGCCGCCGCCGCCGCGGTGCTACAGTGTGGGGCCACGGCTAATGAACACACTGCAGAGGGTGATATTTCATTATACAAATTAATGCTCACATTTTAATGGGAAAGTCACATAATGAATCTAGGCTTCAGTGACAGCAATTAGAGGCCCAGATTGTCCCCTTCTGGACAAGGCACTATTTAGCAGTAAGCAGCTGTGTGTAAAAAAATAAAAAGGTCCTTCCCAGCTCTTGACAATAGCACACATAACTTCAGGCAGGGCTGCATAACCAATAAGAGTCCCTGCTCACCTTTTACGAGAGGCTGAGACAAAGAGAGGGAGGGAGGGAGAGGGGGAGGCAGGACTTGCCCGTGTCACTTAACCTTAACCCAACCTTGTAATCAGGATGAATCAAGAGGGACCTGTGGTCTCCCCACCCTCATTCTTCTCCCTCACCCCCGTTTCTCCCATCATTCATCCTCCTTACCTTCTTCCTTATACACTCCCCCCCGTGTTATATTTTCCATTTCTTACTTCACTGAAAACACTGGACAGTGAAGTTTGTAAATCATCCACTTACACACACACACAACCAAACTCCATTGAGAAAACCAGCGTTTTTATTCTTAGCCCTCAGGGACACGGGAAGGAGCTGCTGGTCCGCTGCTGGTCCGCTGCTGCCCCGTGTGGCAGCTCTGTGTCACTGAGGTTAATCCGAACAAAGGATTTCACATAAAATCACAGAATCTCACGTTGAAGTCAGTCACAGAGGCAGCGGCAGGTGACTGATATAAAAAAAGTAAATAAAACACTAAGGATATTCTTAACTATATTATAGAC